>NC_060267.1:163034004-163174148 GCF_021613505.1 Equus quagga
ATTTTAGGTGTGGGTCCTTCTAGTTGTGGCATGTGGGACGCCGCCTCAGTCGGCATGGATTGATGATTGGTGCCATATCCACACCCAGGATCTGAACCAGCAACTCTGGGCCGCCAAATCGGAGCGCTCAAACCCAACCACTCAGCCACAGGGCAGGCCTCAAGCTGTCTTTGTTTTTTGCTAAGATACAAGTACTCCGTGTTTTTGGTGAGAATAGCCAACAGAACAGGAATATATAAAGTTAAAAACTACCTGTAATTCTTTTCCCAGTGTTGACCATTGTTTCTTAGTTGTATGTGTCCTTCCAGACTCCCCCTACCCCTAGACTTTTTTATGCCTTCGTGTCTTTTTCCTCTCTTTTTCAAAATTTTGTCTACATAAAGCCTTTCCAAAGACACTTGAACTATGGACTCTTTACTTGAATTCTTCACGTTGTGGATCTCCTTCTAAAAAAAAGCTTTATGCTATGCAGAATGTACTTGATAATTCCACTGGATGTTTTCAGGCCTTAATTTGGACTTTTCTCCATTTTAAAACACATTTTTGCCCTTGCTTCTATGATATCACATGTTTCTGGTTTTCCTATTTTCTGATTACTACATCTCTTTTAGCTCATTTTTGTCTATCTAGTTTTTAAGTGTTTGTCTTCCTCAAGATCCGGTGCTTTTCTCCTCTCACTATACCTTCCTCTTGCCAATCTTGTCTGTGTCCATGACTTCAGTTACCAACTTTGTGTGATGACTCCCAAGTTGACAGCTCCAGCCTAGTTCACTGTTAGGACTTCTAGACCCATATATTTAACTTCCTACTAATGTTTCTCTACTTGGATTCCATGAGAATTCTTGAAATTCGACAAGTCTAAAATTAAATTTATTCTTTTCGTTTGGTTGTTCTCCATATAGTTTCCCCAGTTTCCATCAGTAATATCTTTCTACCTAGTTGTACAACCAGGAAACTCTTACTCATCGTATCTAATCCATCAATATTCCAAATTTTGATATAGGTATGGATCTGTTTTAGACTTAGGTTTTTTTTTTTTTAAGATTTTATTATTATTTTTTTTTTCATTTTTCTCCCCAAAGCCCCCCAGTACATAGTTGTATATTCTTCGTTGTGGGTCCTTCTAGTTGTGGCATGTGGGACGCTGCCTCAGCGTGGTTTGATGAGCAGTGCCATGTCCGCGCCCAGGATTCGAACTGACGAAACACTGGGCCGCCTGCAGCGGAGCGCACGAACTTAACCACTCGGCCACGGGGCCAGCCCCCTACACTTAGTTTTAATCTGTTGATCTATTTGTTTCTCTTTACACAAATCATACATAAATATATGATTTGTTGCTTTTCCACCTTACAAGGCTATTCCCTTCATATTATTATTGTTTAAAAAATTATAGGTATTCTCAGACGATCTAGATTGACTTCAGAATCTGTTTGTTAAGCCTGCCACTTTCTGTCCTCACAGTCCCTTTGGAGTTTCTATTAGAATTGCATTAGAAGTACCGATTACTTTGAGGAGAATATATATCTTCCCAATAATGAGTCTTCCCATCCAGGAACGTATTGTACATCTTGGTATAATCAAATGCTGTTTAAGTCCTTCATACGATTCACACTTTTCTCCACCTGGTTTTTTCAGAGTGCACTAAGCTTGTTGTTGCTGTTGTGCTGGAATATTTCCCTTATGGTTCTTTTTGGTTTGTCTAGTGTTTGGCACAGTCCATGGCACAATACTCAGATATTTATTGAATTTTGAGCAGTTTTTGGTATATAGGAAAGCTTTCTTTTTTTTTTTTAAGTCATACAGTCTTATGCATTTTATAAATTAAAAAAAATTCTTTTCAATTGATTATCTCATGCTTTTGTAGATGGATAGTGATAGCTGCAAATTATAATTTTGTTTTCCTTTTAAAGTTTATGCTTCTTGTTTCTCTTACTTGACTGATTGGGTTGGCTCAAGTCTCCCTAACAATGTTGAATAAAAGCCAATATCCTTGACTGTTTCTGACTGTTAAGAGAAATGCATTTATGTTTTACCATTATGTCTGCTGTTTGTGTTTTTTCCCTATCCTAATAAATGCTCTATTGAGGAATGACATTTTATTTTTTACTTGCTTATTTTTTAATTAGAAATGAGCGTTAAATTTTATCAAAGGTTTGCTGCATTCAATTAAATAATATTATGGTCTTTTTCTCCTTTAGCTTACTTGTACAGTTAATAGATTTTCTAATACTACACTGCCCTTGCCTTTCTGGAAATATTGTGAGATCATTGTTCTTGTGCTCTCTTTGTCATGCTTTGGTGTTAGTCATGCTAACATAAAGTGAATTGGGACACTTTTTCCTTTCTCTCTTGTTATGGAACAGTTTAAACATAATAGAAATTTTTAATTCCTTGAAGGTTTGTTAAAATTTGCCCATACTATAATTGAGGTGCCTTTGGTTGGGAGTGAAGGGCATTGTGATGGAGGAAAGTCTTTGACTATGTTTCTGCCATCTTCTAAAATTATTGGTGTATTCAGATTGTTTGCAGCTTATTGAACTGATTGTGGAAGATTGTATTTTCTTAGAAAATTATCCATTTCATTAATTTTCTTTCTTATTTCATTTAGATCTTCAAATTTATTGGCATAAAGTTGTAGATAATATTCTTTTTTCCCCTCATTTATTTTAAAAATCTTATTTAGGTCTGGTATTACATTCTCTTTCCTGTTGCTAACATTAGCTTTTTGGGTTTTTTTTTTTTTTGCGTTATTTAATTTGTTTTTAACCTTATCGTAAAATAGAATACAGTTACAGAAAATTTAAAAGAACCAAATGTCTATCTTGGTAAATTATTATAAGATGAACATACTTGTAATTACACCCAGGTCAAGCTATAGAGCTTTGCCACCCTCTGCAGAAGCCCTTCCATGTGCTTTATGCCAATTACAGAACCCTTTCTCCCTCTAGAATTAACCATTCTTCTGACTTTCAGAATAACTTATTTGATTTTCTTTGTGGTTTTATCATCTAAGTGTGCATCTCAAGACACTGTGTTTAGTGTTGCCCATTTTTAAAAACCATTTTTGCCTTTTATGTTTTTCTTAATCTATAGTTGCTACCTCCAACTTTGTCTTTTCTTTACTGAATCTACTGAAGAACCTTGGCTGTTTGACCTGTAGGGTTCACTGCAATCTGGATTTTGCTGATTTCATACTCATGGTGCAATTAAACATTTTCTTCTATGTTTTCTCCAAATTGGCAGGTAGCATCAGAGCTTGATTGGATTTGGGCTTAATCTTAGGCAAGAATATAGGTACTGTTATGTCCTTTCATCAGGAGCCACATAGTATCTTTTTGTCATTTTAAATGTTGGCAATTGTTAAATGCTCAAAGCCTCACTCCATTAACTCATTATTTTATTATACAGTTTTTGGTGTTGTTGTCATATAAGCTATCTAGAAGTGAAATTTGTTTCCATTTCTGATTTCCTAACAAGAATTTGTTGGCATTAAAAATTTCTAGGTTAAGGGCCAGCCCAGTGGCATAGCAGTTAAGTTCACACATTCCTCTTTGCTGGCCTGGGGTTCACTGGTTCAATCCTGGGTGTGGACCTACACCCTGCTCGTCAATCCATGCTATATCAGGTGTCCTATATATAAAGTAGAAGAAGATGGGCATGGATGTTAGCTGAGGGCTGATCTTCCTCAGCAAAAAGAGGAGGATTGGCGTTAGATGTTAGCTCAGGGCTAATTTTCCTCAAAAAAAAAATTCTAGGTTTGTATTGTGGTCAACCAATATAGACTCTACATTTTCACAGTGTATTAGGATTATCTTTGTCTCCTCTTATATGTGCAACTTTGCATATGGTCTGTTGGCATTTGTAAAGAACTGTTTCTTTTGCTTGTGATTTAATTGTTTTATATTTAAATATTAAATCAAATTTATTAATATGTTCTTCAAATGGTCTGTATTATTTATGTATCTCTACCTAATTAACCAAATTATGGGAGTAGTCTTGCATTTTAGGAAGATTACTCTAGTAATGGTCTTTTAGGATGGATTGGAGATGTGACCATCACTGGAGACAGCAATATCACATAGAGTGTTTTAAAAGTTTTTTTTTTGGCCGTTATGTAAGTGAGAAATGATGACTCTGAATTAAGACATTGATGATAGAAAGTGAGAGATAGATCCTCAAATGTTGAGGAAGTAGATGTAGAAAATGAGGGCGTTAGAAAGAGTCCAGTTTCTATTTTGTGATGAAGTGATGACAGTGGGATTGAGCGTGTGATAGAATGGGGTGGACTGAAGTCTAGTTCCTGGCCAAGTCTGTCCTGCCATCCATTTTCGTGTAACCCTCAAACCAAGAATGGTTTCTACAGTTTAAATGTTTAAAAAATTCGAAAGAAAAATGATATTTCATGAAACATGAACATTTATTTGAAATTTAAATTTCAATGTCTGTAAATAAAGTTTTGTTGTAACACAGCCATGCTCATTCATTTACAGTAGAGTAGAGTAGTTAAGACAGCGACTGGCCTACAAAGCCCAAAATATTTACTGTCTGGCCCTTTACAGAATAAGTTTGACAACTCCTAGCTGAGAAGTACCCTCTTCTTCCTTGTCTTCCTCATTTCTATTCAATGTAATGCTCATAACTAATAATATCTTATGGGACTATTTTTATTTTTAAATCCCTATATGTTACTCCATGAATTCAGCTCTGCTCCTGACCATTAATTTTTGACCACATTAAAATCCATTTCCCATGCAAATCTTTTTGGTCTGTTGTGTATGATTATTGAAAGCTTTTAAAAGAGAAGTCCATTTGATATTGACTATATGCCATTAAATCAGTGGTTTTTCCTAAAAGCTGTTCAGATAGTCTTGGCCATTATTATTATTAGATTGTAGTTTCAAGTGATAATTTTATATTGTACAACCTATTAGTTTGTGTTTTCCATTAAACTTCCCTTTTTCCATAAACTCAAACTGCAATTTAAATAAACAAATCAATTGTTAAAATCATTCTAAAAGCAAATCCTCTGAGGTTTTGGGAACTGGATTTTCATTTTATTAAAGATTCAGTGTTAGAGTTGACTTTCTTTTCTATAAAGTCATAATTTTATTGATTTGTTAAGGTATTATAAAATAGAATTTTAGCAAACAAGGGTTCTTGAAAATTGTCTAATCTGCTAATATGTTTACAGGTAGAGAGAAGAATTTAAATGTGTTAAAAACAAGACAACAGAGCCAGCCCGGATGGCCTAGTGGTTAAAGTTTGGCATTCTCACCACTTTGGTGGCCTAGGTTTGTTTCCCCAGTCACGGAACCACAGCACCTGTCTGTCAGTTGCCATGCTGTGGCGGTGGCTCACATAGAAGAGCTAGAAGAATTTACAGCTAGGATATACAACCATGCAGTGGGGCTTTGGGGAGGAAAAAAAAGGAAGATTGGCAACAGATGTTAGCTCTGGGTGAATCTTTCCCTGCAAACAACAATAAAACTACAAGAAAACAGACCCAAAATGCAGTTGCTTCAGCTCTCCCAGAAATGGAATTTTTTTTACTAATCAGCACTAGTTAGGTAATCTGCCTGATAGACTCTTGCTGTCCCTAGAGGAAAGTGACCTTGCCATGACCAGTTCCTTTTTTGCCCACTATAACTTCCTCATTCCTGTTTCCTTTTGCCTAAAAAAAGTTTTTCATTTGTACCACTCCTAGGTACACCTAATCTGCTAGATTAGATGCTGTCTGATTCATATTCATTGAATAAAGCCAGTAAATCTTTAAAATTTACTCAGTTGAATTTTGTTTTTGAATAGCTTTTATAACCGTATACACGGGTTACTCTAATCCACAAGAGAGAAAAATTTATATCATGGGAATTTCTAATGGTTTTATAACATCATGTTGGGTAATTGGGAAGGCAGGACTGACCCATTCTTAGGAATTCGAGATGACTCTGTTTTGTTTTAGTATGTGGTTGTGTCTTTCTCTGGATCTGTATCCTGTCTGTCTTACTTAAATTTCTGACATTTATGACTTGACAAATTATAAAATGTTATCTTTTAATTTCTTTCCTCTTTCTATGGCTGTCACTTGTGCTCAGATACAAAAAAATGCCGGAAGGTGACTACCAATGGAAGTTGCCATGAAAAGCAAGCAAAATATATTTCCATTTTAATGCTTGTTAGCAGCAAAGCATAGTGTTAAACTTTATATATTTTTATTTAGCACGGCGATGTATTGACACACAAACTTACCTCATCAAATAATTACATCCAGATGGAAATGTTAATTCATTTAAGCTGTTATGTGTCAAAGTAACTCTGAGAAAAGAGGACCCACCACTCTGTTCTTTTCCCAAATTCACAAGTTTCATAGTTATCTTGTTTTAAAAATTGTTCATGGGAAATTTCTTAATTTTACTGTGATTAATTTTTATTTACGTGCATTTATCTAGTTCTGTTACCAGTGAATTGTTAGAATCAATACCTGCTCTTTGACTAATGACTGAAATATTTATTAACGCATAACATACTTTTCACTCATGTTAAGCAGTTCTTATTTTTTATTTTTGTTTTGTGTCAAGGAAGGTACTTTAAGTTATGTGACATACATTTTGTAGCAGTATAAAAATTTAAATTTGCTTTCACTTTTCCTACACTTTTTACTTTTCCAACATATGTATTTGCCAATGTCTTAAATGTTTCTTCTGCTTGTTTTTCCTTCCTTCTATTCCTATTTTTTGTACTTACCACAAAAATAGAAATGGTCCGTGAGTGTAATTCACTTTTGTATGTAAATTATTGTTTTAAGGGCAGTTAATAACGGTCACTTCCTGCTCTTAAGTTTGTAGTCTTTAACAATCATTTATGAAATGATTTCCAAAGTAGTTAGTTAATAAAAATAATTAAATTATCAAATTTGAAGATGTTACCCTTTTGATAAATTAGAGCTGATTTAAGATTATCCTTTAAAAATGTCAGTATCATCAGCTGCATTCTAATAAGCTTTCAGGGATGAGAGAGAAAGGTATGCAGTAAGGCATGTCATGATCAAACCCTGTGCTCATGGATTTTATTCTGGTATTAGTGTATAAGATGGTATTGAGAGGGGAAGAAAGAGCTGTGGAGGCACACTCAGTAGTTTTTGTAATGTCATGGTAAGCAATAGGGAGAGCTTGAGTTAGACAGTGACTAGATATGAAGAGAAGATGATGATGAAAATACAAGTAATGGAAATGAATTTTAAACCATTGGAAATTGCTTTATTAGTAGACAAAAAGCTATTAAATATCAATAATTTCGTATGGTTCAACTTAACACTTTCATTATCAACTTGTGTGGGTAAAGAAAAACACAACTGTTAAATATTGGAAGTAAAGAGAAAAATTGAAGGGCTTTGTTATTTATAAGGAAAGGGTCAATGATGCTAGCGTGGGAAGATTTTATGGAGATAGTTGATATATTTTCTAACATCTAAATCCTACATATCCTTTAGGATCTAGCTCAGATCCCATTTGGGTGAAGCTTTTACTCAGCACCCAAGTGCAGAAAAGTGCGCTATGATGGGAGAGAATAAAGAACCTATGTATTCATTTGTCAGCAACCTTTGTTGATTTTCTAGAATGTGTTGAGTATCATGTAAGAAAAGAGACCAAAAGAATAGTTGGATCTTTGTGGTTCTCCTCAACCAGAATCAGAATATGTTCAAACTAAGTCTTTTAGATAAAAGATCCTGCCTACATTCCGGGTTTTTTTTTTTTTTTTTTTTTTAACCTTCTCACTGTTCTTTTAGTATACATACTACCTAGCTCCAGCCCATGAGAGATTCCCTTTTGATTACATTAGCTATGAGCCACCTGTGGAACTCTGACTAAAGCTTCCCAAATTACTCCTCCATGAGCTAACATTCTTTTCAAAAGATGTTTCCAGGTGAGTTCCTTTTAAAAGAATGGATTAGTGAAATGGTAAATAATGGGCTTTGGTTAAGGACTTCTTGTATTGACTGATAACCTCTTTATAGAGACCTTGAGCCGTTATTTAAATCTTAGGTTATTTCTTGCAGTCTTTTCTCATCCAATATACTTATGCTTCTGTAGAGTTGGGATCCTATCTGATATGTCTTTATATGCCTTTTTTAAGAGATGGGTGAGGTGAAAGTTGCCTATAAAAATAGCATATGCCATACAAACAAAAGATGTTCTACTCACATGGTAGGCTGAGTGTGTAGTGCATAGATGTGATAGGATTTAAAGGCATGAAAGAGCAGTTGTCCATAGGTGTTTTAACCAGTCCCCTATTGTTGAACACTTGTGTTGTTTCCAGCACTTTGCTTTTATAAATAATATTGTAGTGAATAAGTAAGATTATAATGAATAAGTTTGCACAGATCCTCAATCCCTTATCTGAAATCCATGGGAGAACTGTATATGTTTTGGAATTCAGAGTTTTTTGGATTTTAGAATTGTTAATGTGATGCATGTGCCAAAATTACAGAGCATTTCTAATGGAGGCAGCACCAGGTAAACAAGTTACTGTTTCTGATGGAAAATGTATGATTATCACACAGTTGGCTAAGTAAAGACTATAAATAGCTTCATATTAGTTCAAGTCAAATTTTGTTGCCGAACGACTTTATATCAAAGTTAGGAAATTGCTTTTAGTTTTTGGAGATTGTGGACACGTACATATATGTATATGTGCTAGTATATTTGTGAAACTTAATTTCCAATGTGGATGTTTTGGATCAAGAGAAAATGCACTTGTAGTTTTGTTAAATAGTGCCAAATTCCCCTTCCCTAGCGTGTATCTTATGAGCAACATGTGGAGGAAGAGCTGCTCTCTCCGAGTGTTACTACTAGTATGTGTTGTCACACTTTTGGATTTTTGCCAGTTTGATATGTGGAAAATATAATCTCATAGTTTCACGAACAATAGTTTTAAAGACAAGGAATGGCAGTTCATACAGCTTTGGCTTTTGTATTGACTGATAACCTTTTAACAGTGACTGTGAAGAATTTTTTAAATAGCAGTAGGAACACGTGACACTGTTCCCTGTGCTTTCTAACCTCTCCGTCTGTCTTTTGTTCCAAATTTGATGCCCCAAGGTTATATTTGTGCTCAGTCTGTTAATCCAGTAGAGAGTGAACATTTACCATATAGTCAGTTTTGTGTTTGTCCCCTGAGTTTGTATAGTAAAATATATTTATTTTCTGTCCCCCAGGCAAGATTTGAGGCTAGAACATTAATAGTAAATAAACAAAAACTGAAAAATGCAAAATTCCATGTTAATTGTTAGGATCCACTGTTTCTCTAGCTTTGGAATTGTCCTAAAGCACATTTCTTCTTTGGGGCTTCTATACTATCTGTTTCTTCTCATTGGAATAACATATTTCTAGACTCCCATCCATGATGGCCTTCTTTTTGTCACTCAACTCTCAGTTTAAATGTCTCTTCAGATATCTGAATACCCAGACTAAAATAGCCTCAGTCTCTCTCCATCCCATCAGCTTGTTTTGTTTTCTTCATAGCAGTCAGTACCACCTGGTGTTTTTGTATTTGTTTATCTGTCTCCTGCCACTAGCATTTAAGCTCCATTTGATCAGGCCTTGTGTCTTGTTCAGTGCTTTTTCCCTGGGCCTAAGATAGTGCCTGGCATGTGCTACATTGTTAGTCATTGTTCCTGGAATGAATGTCTTCTTTCATCCTTTGCCTTTCTGCTTGCTTCTGCCTCCAGAATGTTTTTACCCTCACCCTTCCCTTTTCTGGCTCCCAACTCCTATTCATCCTTCAGTATGTTCTTTGCTTTAGGAAGGAAGATGATATGCACAGTTTGATTTCATTCAGAAACTATAATAATTATTTTGGTTCTCCTTTGAAAGATCTCCAAATTTCTTAATTTGCATTATGACTTTGAAGCTTAGTTTCAATATTTGAAACTTAATTTTTGGGGGATGGGGGAGCTTTGACAGGAGCGAGCTGTGCCCAGTCTAGTTGATTCTTTTGCTTTGAAAAGCTTGCTTCTTTGGTATTTCTGTGACTGTTACCTTTTTTCCTTAAGATCATAGGTCCTTGTGTTAATCATTTGGAAGGATTGGTGTTCTGTGTACTCAAATTTTAGTCGTTGAGTAATAATTTTCACATTAAAGATAGCCTAAGGGAAGAAAAAGTTACATAAAACCACAGATCTATACTATTCAGAAATAAAGCTTCCCATTGCTATTTCTCAGGTGTTAGAGATGTTGAAGATGGTATCAACACATACAAAATGTGTTAGAAAATAAAAGGGCAGGAGTTTAAGGAATCAGAAAAACCTCATTTCTGCATTTCTTACTATTGTAAGTTTAAACTAGATGTTGTGTCTCATTTTAATATGCAGTTATTTTTGGTGTTTGTATGTTTTATGTTTTGATCACTGTTCAGTATTTAAACTCCTTCAAATGTGCAAAGATTAAATGTTTAATAAAAATTGCTTGTTGTTTTCAACATCTGTGTTCAGAGAACAATGGCCCACTGGAGTGCAGAAAGCTTGTAAAGTTTTCAAACGTATTGAGAATGACAGAAAGTTCAGTGAAGAGTTTGCTTCCCTCATTACAGAACTACTTCTGTGGCTGCGATTACACTAAGAGCATCTTTAATTGCTTTAAAATCTGAATGCATGATAAGAATGGATTAATTTGATTTTTCTGTTACTACAAGTAGCAGATGGTTTATGTCTTAGGAATGCTCATGTTGTAAAATGAGATCCCCAGCTCATCCGTGATTGGTCACTGTTAATGAAGCATGCTGTGCTGATTATTGATTTAGAAAATGAGGATGACATGAGTATTGTGTGTGTTGCTGTAATAAATTAAAGAGGAGTATTTTAATAGCCAGCAGACATACACCTTAAATAACATGAAATATTTGATTTTCTATTCAGGTGGTCTCTGCCCTGTCAAACTAATTTTATTGTTTATTAAAAAGATATACTTTTATAGTTTCAGCTAACAAGCAGATGGTCGTCTTTACTTATTTCTGTTTTGTATTGCTGTATGACCGATCAGATGCATGATAGGAACCCAAATTAGCTTGTTGTCTGCAAAGCAATGGTGTAGCCATGGGAGGAAATCTTTTGCAGAGTCTGTGTGTGTGAATGCATGCTTATGCGTGTACTCACACATTGCTCCTTACTGTTTCCTTACTGTTGAATTCTTACTTGTTTTTGAAATAAAGGTAATACACTGAAAGTTCTTTGTAGTAATTTTAATTTCTTTTCCAAATAAATTTTTAAAGGACAAATGTAGCAGGAAAATAATTGGGATATTGCATTTGTTGGTTTTAGACAGTTTCATGCGAACATTGATGTGAATTTACAGTCATATCTTATCGTGGGCACATTGTAAAAATCAGGGTGATGACAGTTTACTTATATTTTCACTTAAAGCTTTATATGTATGTGGTATTTGGTGATGTCCACGGATGTGTAAGTGCTGTATCTTTATGGCAAAATACCTTTCAGTGAATCATAGCAGGTGGATTGACTTCTCATTACTTAATGTCTCTCATCCTGTTTCCAGAAGGCTGGATACTCTACTTTTTATTTCAAGTAGTAAATTTATTACTTATATTGGAATAAAAATTTTGAAATTGTTTTATGACAGTTTCTGTTTTACAACAGTCTTAATTGTGACCATGGTATAAGCGTTGCAGATTAAAGTGCTTTTGCCTTGACTGTGGGTAAGACTGGAAGAAGACACTCTATGGTATTTTTAAAAAATTTTGTGTATGTACACTTGCATTTTTAATGTTAAATCTTGTTGAATTGTATTTTACTTTTATAGATGTGTTTCAATTCAGATGAACGTCGCCATCTTTAGCAGTTTAGTGTTATTTCAGAGTGATTTAATAAATTGAAATTATAGGCAGTGGAATCACAGTCTTAAAGGAAACTTTTACTGCAGATGGAGATCAGTAAGATAAGGGGAAATTAGTATTTTTAAATGATCCTATTTTAACTCTGAATCGTAGCCATTTAAAAGATACTCATAGTAGTAAAAGTTTCCTAATAAATACTTAAGTAATAATTATAAATCACAAAGAAGGGGAGAGACTCAGTGATTTAAGAGATTTGATAATAACATGTCATTCACCTAGGTAAACAAAATATTAGCCTACATAATACTTCTCAGGTCATCCTCCTTCACATTAGATTATTTTACAGGATGCTTGGGAAAAACCAGTAGAGTTTGGGAAATAAAATTAAATGGATTAATTTTTATGTTTCATGTGACAATCCAGTTTGCAAAAAGATAGTAGAAAACAATTCATTATTAAAACACTATCTTTATGGGAAAGTAAAGTGCAACCTGTTGCATATTTGTTGAATAGTTATAGTGTGATTTTTCTTTTGTAACTTGTAATAAAATTATATTGTAAGCTTATTTTTCTAATCAATTGACTGTTAATGTCTATTTTTATTCATTTATTTATTGGAAGAAAAACAATTAAAATTAATGAGGACTAGTTTTTAGATACATTTACTTTTAAATGTTTTATGACTAGTAGTGTGCATCACTGAACAGAAAAATGAATAGAGAGCCCTGCTTTTGTTTGGGTTAAACAGTACAAATCAGATAAGGAAAGAAATTTCGATGTGATGAAAGTATTAAAAACTAACACATTCTTGGAAATGGTTTAAAATTGATAACCAAAGTTATTAAAATTATTACTGTCTAAAATAATTTTCAGTAGAATAATTGAAAAGTATTTGGAAAGTTCTTTTAGATTTACCTAGGAATTTATACTTCAGTGAGCTGAGAAGGTGATTTTTTAAATGTATATTTTATGGTTTATCTAATACATATAAATCCTTTGTTATATCAACCCAGGTAAATGAATAGGTTTATTATTTTCCAGTGTAAATTATTTTCATATTTACAGCTTTAGTCATAAAGTAACTTTTATGTTACATGGAGGAACAAATTAGTATCAACATTCTCTGCTCTTTCCCTACCATGTTTATGTTTAATGCGTTTTCTTCCCTCAATAATAGCTACAAAGAATCTAGAAACATTCTAATGAAAAGCATCTTTTCAAGGCAAATGTTGATTTACTGATAATGATGGATCATATTTTTATTAACATTTGTCTTAATGTACCTGCTGGATAGAGGATGCACAGTGTTGTGTGTGTGCATGCGTGCCCGCGTTTCCTTTTAAAATACAAAACACTGTTTTTTGAGGTAAACGCACTATAGGATAGTTGCTGAATAACTTTGGAAGTATTTTCAGAAAGAGAAATGATTGCCACCAAGCACACTTATTTTCTCTGTGAAATTCTAGCACTCTAGTTTAGAATATGTCCTATATAGAGTTCTGTAGTTAGATGTTTTAAATCTTAGCCAACTTATTTTTCTAATGGTTTTTGTTTTGAAAAATTTAAAAGAAGTAAAGGAAAAATTTGAGAAGATTATAAACTTGTCAGCCACATTCCTCACATTTTGTTCTTCCGAGCAGAGTGAGGAAAGAGAAGAATTGAGGTTTCATAGATGTCTCATTGCACATATTGCAATAAACAGCTATAGAATTATATCATGAAATCAGCTATCCTCACGTGCAATGTGATCAGGTTGTTACTATGGTAACATTTCCATTTGTGAATTTTTGTAGAGTTAAAATTTGTAGTCATCACATCATACTACCAGTGGCTGTTGATTTTTTATGTAAATAAATCACTGTGCTACCTGCATGCTATTAAGTGGCACCAGTCATAGCACTTAACTACCACCCATATACTCTAGGCTAGGGAATCAAAAACAGGAAAATGAAAGAAATGAGAACATTTTGCTAAATTACATTTTAAGACTGTCCTGATGTTGCTGGTAAAATTTTAAATGTTTCTTAAGAGGAATAAGAGTGCTGCCAGTTACTCCCTGAGACGCTTTAATTTTATAAGTATATAATACGAAATTGGTTAGGTGTGGTAGCAGTAGGAGGTAAGGAGGGCTTTAATTTATCAGGTAAATGGGTGCTAAATCACCAAAACAGAAGTAATGACCCTTCTGAGACTGAGAAGATTCATTTTGAAAACGGTCCCCTTTCATTTTAACCTTATTAACCGTTTGAAATTTGTTCCGTTTTCAGATATTCACAAGTTGTCTTGTGTATTTCGCTTCTGATTATAAAATCAGACTGTAATATCTTAGATTAACGTGGATTAAAATAACCTATAATGTTCCCTTGTATCAATTACTGTATTCTAGTAAAGATTCCTACTGTTTTTGTTTTGTTTTGCTTCCTAAAGCCCCCTGCTGCTGTTGATTACACCTAGATCTGCTACTGATTGGAACTGTTAAAAGGCAAAGACAGTGTGGCTGGTTGCTGAATCATTTACTTGTGGGATTAATAAGAGATGTTCTCTCTGGGACGTAAAAGAAATAGTGACACTAGAATATTATGTATAAAGAGGCCAAGAAATATTCTTTGTATTTAATAATTTTTGAAGATGTGAAATTTATTTGCTGAGTGAGTTTATTTACTTGTAACATAACAGAGGGATAGCAGCAGCCTGGCTGGATTTCTAAACCATGGAACTGAACTGTGCTGAGAGAAAGGAAAAAGGAAGAGAGATTCCTGAGAAAATTTAGCACTAACAATTATTTTTCCCTGGCAATTGAATGCTATTAGTTTTTATAAAGATAAGACAAGTCGATAACTATGTGTATAAAAATGTTTTTCAGTAGTTGAGACATTTGTTAATAAAATGGCAAAAAATTCAAAGTTAAATTTTTATTTGTGATTGAGACCATGTTTGTAAGCCTAATGCACAATATAAAATGAAGTTGTAGGGCTGGCCTGGTGGTGCAGCAATTAAGTTCTCTTGTTCCGCTTTGGCGGCCCAGGGTTTGCTGGTTCGGATCCTGGGTGTGGATCTATGCACCGCTTGTCAAGCCTTGCTGTGGCAGGCATCCCACATGTAAAGTAGAGGAAGGTGGCCACAAACGTTAGCTCAGGGCCAGTCTTCCTCAGCAAAAAAAAAAAAAAAAAAAGAGGATTGGTGGCAGATGTTAGGTCAGGGCTAATTTTCCTCGAAAACAAAAACGAACAAACAAACAAAAAATGAAGTTGTATGAGATACAAGTTCCCTATGAGAAGTTTACATATAACTTTTGGAATCTAGAGATAGGATTTCCATGATAGCCATGGTCTTTTTCTAAGTCATGCACAGATCAAAAACAACTGTCACTTTGTACCCTCACTGCTTCAAAATTTGAGATCATTAGTCCTGTGCTGGACTAGTGAGAGATTATTTGAAGGAGTATGTTATGCACAGGGGTATTAAATAATACTCTATGATATTGCTACTTCTTCTGTTCATTATAACTAATTGCTTATTCTTTTAAAGACATTTCAGTTTTCTAGATGCAAACTAAATTAGTGGTTTTAAGTAATTTGTTCGAAGTTATGTACATCTATCAGGAGATATGATTGACTGTAACTTGAATTGGGAAAAAGAGTGTTCTTTTAAGATATTCATTGAAACATTTTTATCAGGGAAATTACATGAAGGATGCTGTCACCAATGTATGTGATGAGTTGGAGAGAGAGAAAGAGACCAGTTAGAAAGTTTGTGCTAAGGACTAGGCAGCAAGTAATGAGTGCTGTAATTGCGGCTGTGGTGGTAGAAAGGAAGTATAATTCAGCGTTGGTGTCTCTTACTTTTTGACCCATTGACTCAAGCATCAGTGAACTTTGGGAAGAATGCTGAAATCTTATTAACGACTTATGAATACTTGTGCCTTCTTAAGTATAAACCGTTAGACTGTAAACTCCTTGAAGGAAAATATTTATTTTTGTGGTCTCAGCACTTGACACAATATGTTGCTTTATAGTAGTCATTCCACAGTTTAAAATGAAAAAAAGTAAATAAAACAGAAAGCTCTTGTATTGATTTGCTAGGACTGCCATAACAAAGTATCACAAACTCAATGGCTAAAACGAGAAATGGGGCTGGCCTGGTTGCACAGTGGTTAAGTTTGCACATTCCACTTTGGCGGCCTAGGGTTCGCTGGTTTGGATCCTGGGTGTGGACCTACACACCACTTGTCAAGCCATGCTGTGCAAGCGTCCCACATATAAAGTAGGGGAAGATGGGCATGGATGTTAGCTCAGGGCCAGTCTTCCTTGGCAAAAAACAGGAGGATTGGTGGTGGATGTTAGCTCAGGGCTAATCTTCCTCAAAAAAGAAAAAAAAAAAAGAAATGTACTGTCTCACAGTTTTGTAGACTAGAAGTCTGAGATCAAGGTGTAGGCAGAGTTGGTTCTTGTGGGCTGTGTAGGAAAAATCTGTTCCAGGCCCCTCTTCTTGGCTTGTAGATGGCTGTTTTCTCCCTCTGTCTTCACATCATCGTCCCTCTATGTGTCTAAATTTCCCCTTTTTATAAGAACACCACTCATATTGCATTAGGGCCTACCTTAATGATGTCATTTTAACTTGATTTCCTCTGTAAGGCTCTGTCGCTAAATAAGGTCACATTCTGAGGTACTGGGGGTTAAGTCCTAATTCAATTTATAACACCTCTGTTTGAAGTTGATATGGTTTATAGGCTAATGACACATACAATTAATTTAAAAATAAATATGGTCGTTGTACACTTAATATCAGTGTAGGGACACATAGCTATATGTACTTTTGTAATTAATACCATGTGACATGATTTTCACCTCTGTTTATTTTTACTGCTTTTCAATTTATATCTGTGATTTGACAACTAATCATTGTACTGGTTTCCATCTAGTGGCAGAAATAGGAGATGGGAGACTAAATTTGAAAAGTATAGTAGAACTAAATTCCTTGTCTCCTCTCCCCATTTATTTTACTTTGTGTAGAATAATCTAAGTCATCATCCACCACCATTTCCCAGACTTCTTAAGTTTTAAGAAAACAAGCATTATTATCTAATGGTATTGGTAATAGCTAGGTTGCATTTATATAATGTTGTAGCAGGTGGGTTTTTACGTATGATTTTGAACAGGTAGTCATTTATCTAGCATAGATGTTCTCAAAGTGGGGTCCCTGGACCACCCTTACCTAGGGACTGTTAAGAAAAACACATTCTTAGGCTCTCTTCCAGACCTATTGATCAGAAATTTTGAGAGAGGAGTATAGGAATCTGTGTTTTAAGAAGACCTCCAGGTGATTCTGGTGTATGCCAACATTTGAGAACCACTGAACTGAATATAGGTTTAATACCTGATTTTATTGTTTTCAGTAATTATAGAAACTTAGTTATATTTTTGTCTACTATTCTTTTGGTTATATTATCTGATACTGAGACGTTGGTTAGAAATGCCACCCAAAGTTATTACATTATTTTTATGGGAACCGTTAGTCTCTGTTCTTGGCTTATTGTGTCCCATTCTAAAAATGTTTTATGCATGTAAAAGAAAATGCAACTCTCTGTCTCTCTTTTTCCCCCACTCTACAGATAGTAACATATGACCTTGCTATTTTGATTTATTATTATAACTTTTAATGACTTACTAATATAACTTATTATTATAATTTTCTGTATTAGTACACTGTTCTTTTGTCTTTCCCTCCTTTCTTCCTTTTTAATAGCTATATTAAATAGTAATACCACTGTATGCATGTACAATAATTTATTTAACAAATCTCCAATTGATGGACATTTAGATTGGTTTCAATATTTTGTTATTTTAAAAATCCTATGAGGAATGTTCTGGGATGTGTGTGTGTTAACATGTGCATATAAGTTATATCTACATAATTTCACATGTGTGCAGGTATATTTATAGTATAATTCCCTAAGAATGTAATTACAAGTTCAAACACACACACACACAGTATACACACTCGTAATTTGGAAGGCAGTTTCCAAAGCACCCTCCATGGAGATTACTCCACTTTATACCCCCTTTAACAGACATGAGTTATTGTTTCAAAAATGTGGTTTTGGGGGAGATGCAGCAGTGTTGTATAATAGCATTATATTTTTTGCAGGGAACAGATCTACATTAAGCTAACAAAACTCCCAAAACTTAAACTAGTGTCTTCTAACAAACCGTATCTAAAGACTACTTTGGAGTTTCTTATATTTAAGTTATAATATGTTTTGGAAACTTCTTGATGCATAAATTGAAGAAAGGATTGAAGATTGTCTCCGCTAATCTGAAGTAAATCTACATTTAGTGATTCATTAAAAAGTAATTTTTACATATCTGGAAAAGCATGTCTTTGAAATAGTTTCGGTTTACTGTCAGTGAGTACTTGGACAATCTTTAAATGTGGGGATTATTTGAGATACTACATATGTAGTTGTTTAAAAATTTATGATTTCTTTTTTTTTTTTTGGTAACCGCCATAATGTTTTTAATTAAAACTCTTTTTAGGGTTTTCATTTACGCAGTATCATTGGTTTATATTGTGTTAATCATTTCAAAATCTAAAATGAAGCAGTAGTGAGACACAGAGCATTGGGTTTTTTGTGTGTTTTTAAAAACATTCTATACTCCCCCCACCCCCACTCCCCCTTTTTTTTTTTTTTAACACTCTCTTAACTTAAAACTACTAAACAGATTTTTATTTTAATCTTTGGAACAAAAAATGTTCTCTTGGGCTGATACCAGTACTTTCTATGCCAAGTTACAGACCGGAATCTATTTTTATAGGCCAAGATACAAACCTCTGAAAACCAGAGTTTATAATGGAAACATTGACAGGCCCTTAACTATCACAGCACACATGGCACTGCTGAAATCATAAGGTACAAGGCACAAGATTTCACATGCGGGGTGAACATTGAATTTTTCAGCAATTGTATTGTCAAATGTCTTTCAACTAGGATTTAATAAGCATCACGTGCAAATGGAGCTATGCTAGAGGCCCTAAAAGCACAATTGTATGGGCCTGACTCCCACCCTCTGAATGCCTGTTCCCAAGCACACAGACACAGACACTGAGAGGCACCTGAATAAACCTGTTGGGAGATGGCGTTGTGAATGGATTTGGTTGGAGAGAAATATATATGTGAACTTCCTTATCTCTAGATTTAATTTGTGACACAGCTCTGAAAATCCTGCATGATTTTGTGTTTAGGTCACTCCGCATGTGTTCTGGGTATTATTACAATGCAGGTAAAACTAATCAATTACATCTTCATTTTAATAATATCACTGAAGAAAGGTTAAACTTTATATTGTTCGATATGACTAGTTAGGTGAATTGAAAGCTTACCATTTTACTTCTTCTTCAAGGGATCCTATTTAGGTAAAAAAATAGAAATAACCTTCTTCACAAACCACATTTGATTACTCAGTTTTATTTGATTAAAGAAAAGTCATTAAAACCACCACCCTCATTCCTTGAATTACTGTACTTTGTTTTACTTATATTTTAATTTAAATGGGACTAGTCCTCCTACCATTAATTAATGATTGCATCAGTTAACACTGAATGAATGACCCTGTTGTGTATTAATTACTTTAAAGGGAAACATGAACTCAGAACATGTCAGATGCCTAAATGGGAAAATAGTTAAAATAGTTTGAGATATATAGTTAATTTGACTGTTCATGAAGGGTTGGATTCTCAGAAGTGTAACACCAACATTGTCTACTCGCTTCCTTTCTGCCTTTATCTTGTTAAATGCTGGAGAGAAGTAGAGGTGTTATGTCGGATATGCTATCTCAGAAGCTTTGTGAAGTGTTAGAGAAAACCAGTATCTTGTGGGAAGATAATGAAGTGATAGTTTGTTGCTGAGATTTTGCAAATACTGTCAGAAGAAGTAGGTAAAAGGAAGATGTTAATTTGAATCCGAATTAGATTTTCTGTTCTAGTTTAAATTTTCCTTATCCAGTGACCTATATCCAGATACATTTAATAAGATCTAGATAGGAGACATGTTTGCCATTCTAAGAGGTATCTTATGTATCAGACTGGTTTTCCATTAATAAAGAGAATATGGACATTTTTCAAGTAGTTTAAGACTTTTGGATCTGTGATTAAATTTCGTCCCCTCATGTTAGAAATAATGCTTTTGTATCCTAAAGAGAAAATTTCTAAATGTAAGTTATTTAATTCTGTGCGCTTGTACTAATTCTAGAATAGGGGGCCCTCCTTTCCATCTTTTGCCTTCTTGATCTATTTCTTTACAGATGAAAGTCTCTTAAGTATATAAGACCAACTCTCCTATCTATTTCTCCTTGCTATTGCTGTAGAAAAACCTCACCACAAGATTTAGGAAATACAGGGTTGACCTTGGTTATATAGATAAAAGATAAAATCACCTCATATATTAGAAGTGCCATTTTATGAAGGCATTTCACTATGAAATGAAATGAAGGTGTGTGTGTGTATTTATATATATAGAGAGAAACAGATATATAGTCAGACACTGAGTTCCTAGATTTACAGATTTGTCTGTTTTATGAATTGTTCCAGAAACAAAAGTATAATAACATGAACATAACAGTACATGAAACCAAATCTAGAAAAACTGTTAGAGCTAAACTTTGTTTTTTGTAGTTCACATCCATAGCTGAGAGGGCTGGTAACCACTAAAGGCCTGTTACATCAGTTCACGAAAATCTGTTCTGTACTGACTCTTCCAATAAATTTATCTGATCCACTCTTACCAGTAGCAGTTTCTGACTAAAATAGTTTTAGGAAGAGCAATATTTTTAATCAATGGAAGAAGAGATTTGGATTTTGCTTTGCCTTTGTGCCTCATAAAGCAGAGATTGTATGAGTTGACACCAACCTTTTCTCTCCTCAGCCCATTCGCACGCTCACCCTCCCCTTCCACTCTCTCTTATTAGGACTTGGTATGCCAGACCCTGGGCTAGGAGGGCCTCACCTTCTGTCGTTGTCATTTGCTCACAAACAGCTAAAGGTGTTTAATTTAATTAATGAAATTGATACTTTTTAATTTGGTCCTAAGCTTAGATATTTTTGCTTTCTTTATATATTGGCATTAATAGGTCAAATAAGCTAGAACTCTGTCTTAAATATTTTATCTTTTAACTATAGACAAAAACAGATTTTTGCTTTATTTATTGGTGTTACTAGATCAAATAAACTAGCACTCACTCTTACATATTTTATCTTTA
Source organism: Equus quagga (assembly GCF_021613505.1). NCBI lineage: Eukaryota > Metazoa > Chordata > Mammalia > Perissodactyla > Equidae > Equus > Equus quagga. The sequence continues at coordinate 163,055,103 of NC_060267.1, forward strand.
AATTGCCGGGAAAAACAAATTTAGGGATTATTGGAATGTAGAAAAGGAATTTATTTATGAATATAAAAATTTGAGGGGCTGGCCCAGTGGTGCAGCAGTTAAGTTTGCATGTTCTGCTTCGGTGGGCTTGGGTTTGCTGGTTTGGATCCCGGGTATAGACATGGCACTGCTTAGCACGCCACGCTGTGGTAGGCATCCCACATATAAAGTAGAGGAAGATGGGCACGGATGTTAGCTCAGGGCCAGTCTTCCTCAGCAAAAAGAGGAGGATTGGTGGCAGATGTTAGCTCAGGGCTAATCTTCCAAAAAAAAAAAAAAAGAAAATTCAGAACTTAAATATTTGGGGAAATTTTTGTTGACTTAGCTTTTAAGAAAATGTAAGTATTCCAGGTAAAAGATTGGCTGATGGATGACTTTTTTTTTTTAAAGATTTTATTTTGTTTCCTTTTTCTCCCAAAGTCCCCCAGTACATAGTTGTATATTTTTTAGTTGTGGGTTCTTCTAGTTGTAGCATGTGGGGTGCTGCCTCAGGATGGTTTGATGAGTGGTGCCATGTCCACGCCTGGGATTCGAACTGGTGAAAATCTGGGCCGCCAAAGCAGAGTGCACGAACTTAAGCACTTGGCCACCGGGCCGGCCCTGATGGATGATATTTTATGCCTAATTTTGAAATACACAGGAGTGCCTTAGGGAACTAGAGAATGAAGAAGCTATGAGAAGAAGGCTTAATTCTCATGTTTATTCCTTTTGCATAATTAGCCTTTCATCGGAAACATCTTCATTTGGGAGATGTCACTGTTGCATTCTGACCTGAGGCCGATTCTCTCTCACTTTTTTTCCTGCAAATATTAATAAAGTGCCTTCTGTATGCCATGCACCATGCTAGGCATATTCCTTACCCTCATGAATTCAGGGGTGGCAGTAAACCTTTAAAAATATGTATACTGTAGGGGAGGAAGAACTATTCCTCTACCCTTCTAGGTTCTTCTGGCTAGTCTAAGAATTAAATTGACATGAGACAGGATAACAGGAGAAAATCAAACGAGTTTTATAACATGTATGCATGGGAGAAACCCAGGAAAACTGAGTAGCTTGCCAAAATGGCTGAAGCTACCACCTTAAATAGCATCTCCAGCTAAAGACAAAGGAGGATGTTAGGGGTAGTGGTTTGGTACTTCAAAGGGGAGGAAGGCAATTCACATGGAGGTGGAAAATCAAACATTTGGTAGCAAATGTTTGCCATGCTTTGCAGAGACAATGAAATGTGGAGAGGACTTTGATCAAATGGGCCTTGCTAGCTTCCTCCCTGTCTACCACCCTAGTTCGTATTATACTATAGTTATCTATGGTGATAGCTCCTTCCTATAACAGACTTTCTAGCTTAAATTCTTTTAGGCACTTAGGGGGAAGGTCAAAGTTTCTCCCTGAGTCTTTTATTCTTAAAAATAATCAAGCTGGGGGCTGGCCCTGTGGCATAGTGGTTGGGTTTGCATGCTCTGCTTCGGCAGCCCAGGGTTCGTGGGTTTGGATCCCAGGTGTGGACCTACACACCGCTCATCAAGCCATGCTGTGGTGGTGTCCCACATACAAAATAGAGGAAGACTGGCAACAGATGTTAGCTCAGGACCAATCTTCCTCACCAAAAAAAAAAAAAAAAAAAAGAAAGAAAAAAGAAAAATCAAGCCAAAGAGACACATTTTGGGGTGGCAAATTCTGCTTCCCTACATTACACATGTGTATGTGTATGTAAACATACATACACACATACACTCTCCCTTTCTCTTTTTCTCACTCACTCAGTCTCTCTCCCTCCCCCTTTCCCCCTACAATTGCCGTAGGTACAATAATGGAAAGATAGGGGACTTAAGGATGTATGCAACAGAGAAAACTAACCTAATTTAGAGGTGAGGAGGAGTGTCAAGGAAGACCTTACTAAAGAAGTGAACTTAAGTTTGTTCCTTAGGCAAAAGAGGACAGAGATGTTGCATGCTGAGGGAAAAGTCTTTGTAAAGGCTCTAAGGTTGGAATGAACTGCTCAGTTGGGGAGTTTATAAGATATAGTCAATGTAGCTGGAGCACAAGGAGTCCAGGGACAGTGGTGAGAAAAGAAGCCAGACAAGTGGTCAAGGGCCACACAGGGCCTTGAAGATTTGCCAGAAATTTCAACCCTTGAGCAGTAAATTACTGAAATATGGAGAGTGCTATGATCAGATTTATTGTTCTAGAGATCACTCACTGCAGTGATCTTGATTGAGGGGAGGAGGAGAGAAATGCTAGGAGATCTTGTCAGGAGGTTTCAACAGCGATCCAGATGATGGTAGCTTAAATTAACGAGGTCCAAGAAGGATAGAGAGGAGTGGATAGAAATGTCCAGGACGTCTAAGAGTTGGAGGCTAAAAGATGTACTGATGATGTTGGCAACTTGTAGGGGTGTCTTGTATTGTTTTGTTTTGTTTTGGTGAGGAAGATTGGCCCTAAGCTAACATCTGTCGCCAATCTTCCTCTTTTTGCTTGAGGAAGATTGTCCCTGAGCTATCATCTATGCCAGTCTTCCTCTATTTTGTATGTGGGACACCACTGCAGAAGGGCTTGATGAGTGGTGTGTAAGTCCATGCCCAGGATCCGAACCTGTGAACCCCCAGGCCGATGAAGTGGAGCACACGAACTTAACCACTCCACCATGGGGCCGGCCCCAACTCTTTTTGTTTTTAATATCTTGAACTAGCTCTTTCTTGCTTGAAATTTAATGTGTTATCAAATATTTGTATTTCCAGTTGTTTCATTTTTGTAACGGCTCGAGTAATTACCTGGCGTTTGCACAAAATATTGCAATATCTCCTTGCATCTTTTTCTGGCTTTGGTTGCTTACTGATGTACATATTAAGAGAGTAGAGCATAAACAAGTCCGCTTTCTTTGCCCTTCTCTATAGATCTGCCCAAATGGCTAGAAAAGGCAGGTGTAGGAGGAGTGGAATAAAAAGTGTTAGTCATTCTGTGTAAGGGATCTAAATAGAACTGTACGTATGTAAAAATATCACAGATTTTAAAATTTTACTGTACAAAATAAAATCAAATTACATTTAGTATTACATTTTATTGTTTTTCTGGTTCTTTAATTTTATTTATTGATTGATTGACTGTTGATGTTTCATTTCTCCAAAAATACTGGAAGCATCTTGAGGACTGTCATCTGACTAGATGCCCTTTTTTGCGGCTTGGTTTTCTTTCTTTTACCGTAGTTATTTTTTTAACTTGAGTCTGTTTAGGTTTCTGTGAACTCCTTTTTACCTTATCTTCCTCCTCCTAATCCCGCTGTAAATTCTCTGCATTTGCTGTTCCCAGCATGCTCTGCTCCCAAGTTGTTATGTGGCTCATTCCCTCACTTAATTCCAACCTCAGAGGGGCCTTCCAAGACTACACTTTCTCAGATAAGCTCCCTGCTCCCAGGTAAGCTCTCAGTCGTGCCCTGTCATTCTCTGTCCCCTTACCCTCTTTACGTTTTCTTCATAACATATGTCACTATTTGACATGTGAAATATTTCTTCTTGGTTTATTGTTTGTCTTCCCCTAGAATGTAAATTCTCTGAGGACAGGACTTTGACTGTCTTGTTTACCACTAAATTATTATCTTGTAGACTAGGTTCTGGAACATGGGAGGATTCAACAAGTATTTATTAAGTTGAATGTAGACTACACTTGTGCAGCCCCTGCTTTCTCCAGTTTCTGCTTACCACCTTCTTTCCTTCCTCAATAGACATATTGAGAAAATATTACACAAAATCTAATTGTGTAAGGTAGTGAACAAATCGAATGGGACACTCAAAGGATCTCTGTTTTTGAACTGTAAGTACCATCCTGTCTTTGCTCTTGTTCTGATAACCTAACTGTGTAGGTATATCCATCAGAGCAGTGACAGCATGACGGGGACGTAATAACACGAATAGCTGCCGTTTATTGAGTGCTTACTCTGTGTCAGGTATTGTTCTAAGTATTTCAGGGATATTTGTTTAATCTTCACAAAACCTATGAAATGGATATTTCCCATTTTACATTGAGGAAACTGAGGAACAGAGTTTAACCAGTTGGCCTAAGGTCAGATAATTAGTAAGGGCATTTCCTCAATTTGAGCCTAGAAAATGTGACTCTTATCACTGGTGTTAACAGAAGTAGCTTCTGGAAGTTTCCTTTAGTAGGAATAGTAAAGCGTGATGATGGAAAAAGTATGGTGCTGGTGCAGTCTGGGGGGCTTTTCTTCTCTGGGCTGTTCTTCCGCTCTTATTCTCATGGAAGAAAGAAACCCTCCATTTTGCTTACTTTTTCCTCATTAGATGTAGAAATGTGGGATTGGCTTTTACATGATCCAGTCTCTGAATTTATTCAATTTAACGGTTTTCAATGAGAAGAAGTTAGGAAACATTTCAGAGAGAATGGAGCATTTGAGGTGAACTTTGAGAAGTGGTTAATGGGGTGTGTTCTGATGGATATTTATTCATTCATTCAACAATGCTTACTACCTATTATTTGCCAGGCTATGAGTATAGAAGATTTTTCTTTTTTTAAGAATTGTTTCAGAGAGAGGAATGGGTTGAGATAGATTTCTGTGACCAAGGCTAATTGCCCAAATAAATAGAGAGGTAGAAAAACACTGGATGTCTTTAGAGAATGAAAATATATGAAAGAGAAGATGGGAAGGATAGATGTGGGAGGATCGTGAAAGGTATTGAGAACCTGTAGGTGTATTTATACTTCAGTAGGCATTGTGGAATCACAGACATTACCATATTTAATTACCAAAATGGATTTTTCTGAACAGTAGTAAGCTTTTTAAAGTAGTATAGTATTAAACAATGGATTATGAGCCAAAAGAATAGAGTTTTATTAAAGCTCTGACTCTTACTTGTACGAACCTGAGCAAGTTATTTTCATATTTTTATAATTAAATATTTGTTAAAGGATATGTCCTCATGTTTTAATTTTTTTTAAAGCATACACAGGGGTATAAACTGAAGAATCTCTCTTTCCTTATGCATACCAAGCTTATATTTATGTATTTTTATAGAATAATGGGATCATACTATATATATTCTGTTACTTGCTAATTTCAGTATTCTTTGTATCTTTTCTCCATCAGTGCATTTACATTTTTAATGACTATTCCATTTCTGGATTACTATAATTTATAAAACTAGTTCCTTACTTATGGATATTTAAGTTGTTTATAGTTTTTGACTGTTACAGTCAGCCTCTTCTGCATAGATTTGGCTAGAGGGCATATCAGTAGGACACACTCCTAACAGTAGAATTGCTGAACCAAAGGGTACACATATTTGTAAGTTAGTTAGTTGTCGCCAGATTGCTTTTCAAAGAATTGCGCTTCTATAATCAAGTTAATCAAAATCAAAATGCGTATTTCTCCACATTGTTATCGACACTAAGTATTATCCACCTTTTCTTATTTTGCAAATTTGATGAGTGAGAAGTTACATCTAATTGTTTTAGTTGACATTTAAGTGAGGTTACACATTACTTTATGTAATATATCCACACACACTCACACACACACACACAGTAATGTTTCCTTTTTCTGTGAACTACCTGTTTCTCTCCTTCATTCTTTCATTCCTTCTGTTTTATTTGTTTCATATGCTTTTTAAAAAGGGGACTGATACCCTTCTTACGAACTAAATGATTGGGATAATCAAATAAGGTAGTACTTGTCACTGTTTTTCAACCTTTTTACAGTATTGCTCCCGTAAAAAACCTTAAAAATATTTCTCCCGAATGTCTCACCTTCCCCTTCAAATTTTGTAATACCATGGATATACTCTGTATCTGTTTATATACTGTGGCCCGTTGGAGGGAGCCTAAGGGGGGAATCTCTGATTCCCCAGCCCTCCCTCAATAACCAATGTCCGCCTCCTTGAGGACAATATCACTCCCATTGAAAATGTATGGCATATGTGAAAGTTTTTGTAAACTGCCAAGTTCTGTTTAAATGTAAAGCTTTATTAGTAGTAATTTGTATTTCATATGATGTAATATTATATGTCTGTTTTGCAGCTGCCTTTTTCTCATTGCAGGTTTCCCTTTTGCAAACATAGGCATTTACTCTTTCGTTTTCATTTTGTTGCCTTTGGAACATTCTTGAGTTGACCTCTGAGCAGTTCTCTTTGCCCACCTGTGTTTGTCAAAATGGTACTCTTCCTTCAAAGCCTGTCCTGGAAGTTCCCTTTCTCCATGAAGTCTTTGTGGTCCCCCATAGTTGTCCCTTGACCTCTTAGAGTTAGAGCTCTTAATACATCTCCTTTGTTGTGACATTCTGTCCTTCATTATGTGGTCTGTACATCTTCCATATTTTACCTCCTAACAGGTTCTGTCAAGACAGCAAAGATATTGCCTCTCTTCATTCTTTATTCCCTGCTATTCCTTTCCCAGTACCACTGTACATAGTGGAAGCCAATAGCCATGTCTTACAAAGAATTTCTAAAGAAGTCTGAATTCATGTCCCAGCCACTTAGTGTGTGACCTTGGGCTAAGATCCTTAACCTTCTAGCCTCAGTGTTCACCTATTTAAAAAAGGGATAATAATGATGCCTTTCTGATAAGATTGCTGAGGAGGTTGAATAGAATAAAAACACAAAGCACAGTGTCTGGCATTTAGTAAGCATTCAATAAAATATTAGTAATCATCAATACTACAAAAATTTCTTAGCAGAGAAGACGTTGAACAAATTATCATAATCATTTCTATTTCTTTCTTGTTCAAGAACATAATCTATTGTTCATTGTACCATAGTTACAAAAGGAAAATTTGGGTTTTTTTAAGTCATCTTTTTCCTAATACATCCTGTAGTATAATTCACCATATGGGGACCATTTAAAGTGTACATGAATGGTAATTTAATGTACATTGTACTTTTGATTTTTCAATACTGTATTAAAAGTATGTATCTATGACTTATTTTTTAAAAAATCTTGTAAATCATTAAGCAAAAAAGACAGCCCAGTTGGAAATTGGGCAAAAGAAATAAACAGGCAGCTCTCAGGAAAGGAGACCCAAATGGCCAGTAAAGAGATGTGAATGGTTAATTTTTATGTCAACTTGACTAGGCCACAGAGTGCCCAGGGGTTTGGTCACACATTATTGTGGGTGTTTCTGTGAGGGTGTTTTGGGTGAAATTTTTATTTAAATGAGTAGAAAGTAGGTTGGCGCCCATAATGTGGAAAGGTCTCATCTAATCAGTTGAAGGCCTGAATAGAACAAAGGGCTGACCTTTCCCTTAAGAAGCGGAATCTGCAGCAGACTCACTTGGACTTCATCTTCAACATCATGTCTTCCTGTCTGATGGTCTTTAAGCCAGAACATTGACTCCTCCTGTCTGACAGCCTTCAAGTTAGAACATTGGCTCATCCTGGGTCTCCAGCCTGCCTGCCCACCTTGGAGATTGAACTTGCCAGCTTCCATAATTGTGAGAGCCAATTCCTTATAATAAATATCTCTTTATATATTTATTTATTATTATGTATATGTAAATAAATCTTTCTTTCTCTCTCTCTATCTATATATGTAATCTCCTATTGGTTCTGTTTCTGTGGAGAAGCTTGACTAATACAACAGATGAAAAGACTATCAGTCAAAAAAATCAAATGGCTCATGATACAAAGAGGAGATATATACAAGGATGTGGAGAAATAGGGGCTCTCTCATACCAGCACGTAGATTGGTACAACCACTTTGGATAGGAGTTTGGCAATATTTTATTAGAGTTAAAGATGGGCAAATGATTTCATCCAGCAATTTTACTTCTAGATTAAAATTAACTAGATTTGTTATCAAAATAAAATTACCTTAAATGTCAAAGTATGATATCTTACAGTTTAGTTTTGTTTGTTTCATGATCCATTTTTACATTTGGATGCATATTTTACTATAGATATATGTATGTTCCTTGCCATATGGGCTCACAATTGCTGTTTTCCACAGACTTCTACAGGGTACTTAATAAAATTATTTTTGAAATGAGATGGTTTAGAGAAGTATACCAAGAATTTCAGTCACTATGTCCAATATTAAATTCTAGTAGTAACTAAAGAATATAGATTCACTTTCATACATTTTTTTGGTGCGGACTCTTCTGTCAGTAAATTGCTAGATATTCCAAGAGAATGTGCATGCTATATATAAATAAACCATGTCGTATTAGAAGGAAAACTATTAATTTCTCAAATATGAGAAGAGAAGAGATCATACCAATGTATTTTTGTAATTGAATTATGTAGGTTTACTGCTTTGACTACGTATATTCAGTTATCACACTTAAATAACTAGTGACTTTTCTCAAATATTTAGTAAAAACTTAGAGCTTCACACTACTTAGATAAAGTCTTCCTACTGTGGGGGATTGGAATTGGCCACCCCAAGATATGTCTCTTTGGCATGAGAGTTATTTTGGGCTGGTTACTTTTAAAAACTGCAGACTTGAGAGAAACTCTGAAAAGGACTTTACCCTTTGTAAGAGACATTTACATTTGTGAGGGAAATCTCCATCTGTAAAGGTGGCTCCCTCTCTGTACCAGGAAGAAGGGGGGATGACCTTATCTCTAAAAAAACTTATCAGTGCTGAAGGAAGGACTTAAATCTTCATAATAGCCTTACTCTTGTTCACTGTACTTTTCTGGTAACCTCCCATAACTGACTCCCTCTACCCCCAACATCCTCCTTTGTAGCTGAAGTTGGTATTTAAGATGAGAACCTCCATCATTTTGGCGAGTTGCTCAGTTTTCCTGGGTCTCTCCCATGCATACATGTTGTAAAGCTTTGCTTAATTTTCTCCTGTTATTCTGCCTCATGTGAATTTAATTTGTAGCCTAGCCAGAAGGACCTAGAGTGGGTAGAGGAAATATCTTCCTCCCCTACACTATTTTATTAAAAGTAACTGGCTATCTTAATCTTTTCCTTGATTTTATAATATTTAAAATCCTAGAAATGTAAAATATTATGTATTTATAGTTTTTAAAGTTATAGTATAAAAACATTTCTTTGCTAAGGAAGACTTCGTAAAAATGTACTTAAATGAAAGTGAGTATATTTGGACTTCGGGGGGATGGAATTATCTGGTTTCAAAAGCATCTATTTTTATAGAAAATCTTACTTTATAATAATATCACTTAAAGTGCTTGATCCTGTTTATTTCCTTTAGAAATTAAGACAAAATTTCCAGGCCATAAACAGTTGTGAAAGCCTTCAGATATCTATTTATCTAACTCAGTATAGGAATAGCACATGGTAATTCTGAGTGACTGTCACTGTTTTACAAATGGCAAAGCATGGCATAAAGTTTGTCATCTACTTTTATATTGTTTACTGAGATTTAAGCATAGGTTAGCACAGTTTTACAAATTATGTAGTGATTTCATTTAAATCAGTATGGCAAGAATTATAGATGTCTGATTTAATGTATTTATCTTTTAAACATTTTATTGTGGTATTCAGTGGAATTTTGGAGATAGTGTAATTTTTAAACTCTATTTTATTATGAGCTTTCTTTGCACTGAAAAGTTAGTACAGTGCTTTTCGTACTTTGAAGTGTTCCAAAAAATGATAGGACTTTAAAAATTACAAATAAAAGTGTATACATAGGAAGAAGAGGTAAATTCTCTGGCCATTGGGATAGGATTTGTGTAGCTTTCCGTAGTCCCTGTGTACTCACATTACTATTTGTGTATTTAATCAGTTTTTTTAATTTTACCCTTTCTTAAACCTTTTCAAGCTTCATTTGTTTACATGTAGTTCATGGAATTATTCTGTTTTTTAGTATGCGTTGATGTCTTCAAAAATTGTTCAGTAATAGTCATAGAACTCATGTTTTGTGATATCAAGATATTATGCGAGCACTATGTAATGTCTTCTTTTAGTTAGCTATTTCTTCTTAATTCATCTTTCATTTTGTCAGTGCTTTAAACTTTCCCTCTTATAAAAGTGAAATCTAAACAGTTTTATTCTCATTTTGAGAGGCTATAATGTTTACCTTTTTAAGCTGTACGTATATAGCAGTTTTCTCACATGGCCGTGTGCGGGGGTTTTGGTGTTAGATAGAAATTATATTTACACAAGTCTCTTGGGTAAGGTGGAACCATTACAATCAACATGAATATCAAAGATTCTAAGAGAATACCTGAAGTCATATCACTTTCCAGTGAAACTCAAATTCATTATTTTGCAGTAAGTTTTATTATTTTAAATGACTGTCATTTTCTGTTATCAATTACATACAATCTATATATGTTTATATGTCCTCAAGTTGGGGAATTGGAGTTTTTCTTGTCTCTATTAATAATGATGATCTAATATAATTGAAATATTGTTATGTTCATACTGAGGCTCCTTGGGTCTTATGCCCAAGTATATAGAACCTTCTATTCTATGAGCAAGTAAGCTAGTCTTTTTTTTTTTTTTTTTGGTGAGGACGATTGTCGCTGAGCTAACATCCATTGCCAATCCTCCTCTTTTTACTGAAGAAGATTGGCCCTGAGCTAACATCTGTGCCCATTTTCCTGTATTTTATATGTAGGATGCCTGCTACAGCATGGCTTGATAAGCAGTGTGTAGGTCCATGCCCGAGGTTCACACTGGTGAATCCCTGGGCTGCCGAAGTAGAGCATGCAAACATCACCACTACACCACTGGGTTGGCCCCAACCTAGTCATTTTTGAAGTCAGTAATCAATTAAGTTGGCAGTTTTCATATGGAGTATAACGTGTCTTCAAATTACACATTATTGAATAATTTTTTTAGAATTTAAGGTCAAAATCTGAGTTTATCATACCTTAGATTATCATACCATATTTATTAACATTTTATTTACAGTTTGAGAATGAAAATGTTAAATACTTGAATAAGAGTGGTCTCAACAAATGAACAAAGTTCAATTTTCTTTGTTTTTTTTCCCCTAAATATACTTATGTTCCTCAGGAGTAAAGATTATCATTTCAATGTAAGAATAGTTGTATACTCCCTCTCCATTGAGCAGGGTCCTCAGTCGATATTGGATTTTTGTTAGCGTGTTTCCGTTTTCTGCCTTTTGGTAGCTGATGATTTCTGTTAAGAAGTTTGTTCATTTGTTCATTACAATATTTGTTTCCAACTCCTTTCTTTTCTTAGGGCAATTGAAAAACAAGTTATGTAGGGCTGGGTCAGTGTGTTTAAGTAATGCATTTTTGTCTTTCCCATTTGCAATCAAATAGTAGCTTTGGAAAAATAATTCTTTCCTTCCTTTTGGTGAGTTTTTTGGGATCTCACCCTTTGAGAGTTTTGATCTCATTTAATCCTGGAGCTCCTGTCGTGAACACACAACATATTTCCTATGAATACTCATCTTCATTTATCTACTGGTAGAGTTGTCAGCTAAAATAGAGGATGCACAATTAAATTTGAATTTCAGATAAACAATGAATACTTTTTAGTTTAAGTATGTTCCAAATGTTACCTTTTTTGTTTTTCTGAAATTCAAATTTAACTAGGCATTTGTATTTTTATTTTATTTCCCATTAATTAATTACTTCAGTTAATTAATTAGTGTTAAGTATAGCAACCCATTTCCCGGGCTCTTTGCTCACTAAACGTTGAGCCCTTGAGTGAAGGGGGGCAATTGTACCCTAATTGTGTATACCTAGTTTTCCTGTCTCCATGGTAGTTCGGTGGTTTTTACTGAGTGAAAGAATAAGCTCTCTAGTCAGTTATAATGTTTTTTTAATCTGATTATTTATAAAGCAACTTTGCTCTACTCAGTTTGCCCTTTTATGTGAATTAAATTCATTGGGAAAAAATCGGGTTTCAATGAATAGTTGCATATCTCAACTTTAATTAAAAAAATTTCATCTCCTTTTCTCTTCCCTTCTCTTCGTCATTTCTCTTCCCCTTCTCTTTCCAGCTCTTACTATAATTAGCTAGCATTAACAGCAAATGTTTGCTTAGTTAAATTATTCAGAACATTTATTTTACTTGTCAAAGGTTAGATCAGGTTGTTGTTTGAACTGGTAATTAAATGCAGCCTAATATGCTCTCATATTTATATGCACTATAAGCCTGGTTCCTCATCATTCTGTATAATTTTATGATGTTCAAGGCTGACATTTCAAAAAGGTTTTTGATTTTGTGGAAAAGAAAACATTCTGAGTAATCTAGTTTGTTATCTGCTGTGAGAGTGTCCAAAGTTGTGGTTGAAAGGGATTACTACATTTCAGTGCTATTGTAACATGCAGTATCATGGTGGTAATTTTCACCAAGTAGTGTACAGAATTAAGCTGACTGCTTATTGAATTTGCATTTGATATGAGGATCAGTGCTGTAGTACTTGGCTCCTTGTAGGTGTTCAATATGTATTTAATGAGTGTTTTAGGTCATATTTAGCAGTATGGGGGATACCTCAGCTCTTGGAGCTCAAGCAGTGATACATGTTCCTATGGCATACTCCAAGGCTCTTTGAAGTCATTTCAGTTTGTATCCTTGTGTGTAGGAACAAGTGTGACTCAGTTAATCCTCATATCTGGAAATTATGCTCATTTGTGTCTTTTGGGTTTTATTCATTCATTGAATAAATGAATTCTGCAAGTTCATGTATACTAGTACCTTGGAGTATAGATGAATAGAACACATCCTCTGTCCTTCAAAAGAGTAGAGGTTAATGGAAAACCAACCAGTATACTAAAGAGTGGTTAACATTAGCATGGAGTTATAAATTGGAGGAAGGAAGGTTGGGGGAAAGTGACTTTTGAGCTGGATCTTAAGGACAGGTAGCAGTTGGTTAGGCAAAGAAAGTGAGGAAAGTAGAGCCAGGCAAAGGAGCCACTTGTATGGAAATTCTGAGGTATGCAGTTTGCTATAGCTGAAGAAAGAATAAATGTAGAGAAGTAGCAGGAGATGTTCCCTCCTCTTTACTTAAAATTACTCAGTGGCTTCCACTGCCCTTAGGAAATAGCTTCAGAATTCTAAGTGTGGTCTATAAAGCTGTGCCATATATAATCTCTATCTACTTCCTAAGCCTGATTATCAACCAAGCTGAGCCTGACGACAACTTTGAATGGAATGTGCATGCATTGTCTTTCCCCTGAGCCCTTGCACATGATATTTCTTCTGCCAAGAATATCCTTCCTCCCCTCTTCTAGCCAGTTCTTACTAGTTACAATCTGCACCACCTCTCATTTAGTTGAGAGATCAGGATAACCTTAAAAAGATGTAGTTAGTCATACATCTGCTGTCTTATGAAGAATTTTTAATCTTGACTATTTTCAGTAAACTATGACAAAAAACCTTGGTTCCACTGCAGTTTTTGGTATGTGTTTCCATACATGATCTTATTTAATCCTCGTGACAGTCATGAGATAGGTATTACATGAAATTAACAACTACATAAAACTTGTCTATCATTACAAAATGCCATCTTTTATCTAGAATTTAATTTCTTCTGAAGAGAATAATAAATAATTGAAATAAAAGTGAAAACATCTTTAAAACAAGAGTAGACGTGGAGTTAGTTGTATAGTGTACTTTCTTTGTGTTTGTGTATGCGTATTTTTAATAAAATTGACTTAAAAGATTAGCCACAAGATATCATCTACTTGATGTCAAATATAAACCAGATGTTACTCTAAGATAATTTCAAACTCTACTTTTATCATTGAAATATTTTTTTTGTAATATAGATAAGGATACTTAGAAATTCCAATGGTTAACTTTTTTCATGAACTTAATTAATTTGATTAATCACAATTATTGATTTCTGACATATTCTCATTGTTGGCCTGTGCATGATCCTTTTATTATTTATTTATGGATGGTTAACTATGTAAAGCTGGCATATTATATAACGATTAATAATGTTACTAGTTTCTCAGAGATTTCTCAGTCTAAACATTTACAATTGAAATGCAAGGGCTTATGACAGTTGTCACCCCCTGTACTAGTGTGTTTAAGAGCTTACTTTCTTGTTCTAGCCATGAACAGGAAGTGTGTTACATTTTCCTTTAAGCGGACGGTCTTGACTCACAGAGCACCAATCACAGGTTGAGTAAAATACACAGAAGATTTCTTGCTGTCTTTGGTCTTCCCTGGTTTCTGTGGGAAAAGCGAGGATTTCTAGCCAAAGGACAAGGTTGAAGATAACAGTTTCCCCCTCTGTTTACGGTACAGTGAGTGCAGATGGCGGAAGGTGAGGGGATGGTCTGAGAGCCTATTGGTCCACAGGGAAGTTGGGCTCTCTTCTCCCATCTTGTGTTTCTGAGCATCTGCTGAGCAGTAGCACCGACAGAGAAAGTGTTTGTTCAGCTGCCATAGGCTCTCCCAAGAGAAGGCCCTGGGTCTGGTGCTGACTCTCACCTAGAGGGACCCCTCCTTGCTTCTTTAAAGTAATTATTATTAGAAGATCTTAATTACCTAATTTCTAGTCTGTTTTATGGGATCTGTCTTCTCCAATATCTTTAATTTTAATCTCTTTAACATTTATTTTGTGCGAATATACATCCCTAACATGCACCTAGGAATTCTTGAAAAACTGATTCAAATTAATAACTAACTTGGATTTAATTAGGTTTCTTCTCATTCTACTTTATTGGACTGTTTCAAACTGTTATCAAGATTGCCATAATGAAAAAATGAGTACCTTCCAGATACAGGAGATAGAGTAGTGAATAAAATAGGCAAAGCCTTTGCATTCATAGAAGTTACAATATGGGGTGACGCATAGTAAACAAAATACACAGAAGTTTGTAATATGTTAGGTCGTGATAAACATTGTAGGAAAAGTGAAGCTGGGTAATGAGATGAAGAGTCAAGGAGAGTGTATGCTCAGTGTGGTCGTGTGGTCATGAGTGACCTCACAAATAAGGCGACATTTGAGCCTGAGCTTGGAGGCAATGGATGAGAGAGCCATGTGGATATCTGAGAGAAGTGTTTTAGAACTGAGGAAAGTACAAAAGTTTCTGTGGCAAGAACTTGCTTAGCATGTTTGAGGAATTGTAAAGAGGCCATTAGGGCTAGAGGGCTTGAGTGGCAAGCGGGAGAGTCGTAGGATAAAAGATCAAGTAGTAGCTGGGGACAAGATTCAGTAGAATTCTTTGGAGATTTTTTATTTTATTCTGAGTAGGATGAGAAGCTGTTGGAGTGTTTTGAGCAGAGGTGGGACATGAGCTGAGTTACATTTTAAATGGATCACTCAGTCTGCTGTGAGTAGATGGCCAGGTTGGAAATGGGGAGACCTATTGGAGACAATTCAGTAGTCCATGCCAGAGTTGGCAGTGCCCTGGATCAGGGTGACTGTGGTACAGAATGGTCTGATTCTTGGTTTTATTTTAAAGGTAGAACCAACAAGATTTGCTAGTGGATTAGATAATGCTCCAGGAAAAGCTTTCTGTGCTCAGCTGAATTTAACCAAATATGTGAATGATATTAAGGGGCAGAGTGTTCCCCAGCAAAGGAAATGGGAATGTGCAAAGATTTAGGTCTGCTGTATTTTCATTTAAGAAATAGAAAGAAGTGTGGCCAGAGCATCCTGAGTGAGGGGGAGAGGGAGATCAGAGGGTTAGGCATGGGCCTGGATTTAGGGCCTCTTAAAAGAGTTTGGATTTGCTGCTAAGTATGTTGGGAAATGATTTACAATGGAAAAAAGTCGCATTGGATATTGTGTGGTAATAGATTGTAGGTGGTGGATATGTTAGGCTGATTTCAGCTGGCAGTAACAGAAAATCTCAGTTGGGTTATACAGTAAGTAAGGATTCTATTATTACATATAGCAAGAAGACTGAGGTAGGGTGAATCTGGGGTTGGTTAATCCACTGCAATTAAGAGTATACATCTTTGTAATTGTAAGAGAAAAAAACCTCTAGAAGCTCGTGGGTGACTTCCATTCACATCAGATGGCTCTTCTTAACCAATCTGGCACAAGAAATGGGACCATCATGATTGGCTTAGACCAATTATGGACTCACACCTTGGGTACCTCTTTGGGAGCACATGGCCTGAACAAAATTTGGATTTTGTTGGAAAGGCAATCACCAGTGTTTACAACAGTAAGGAAGAATGGAAGCTGGGAGACCAATTAGGAGGGTATTGCAAGAGTTTAGGTGAGAGATGAAGGTTAGGACTAGGGTGTTAGGAGTGATCATGCTCCAGAGGGGAAGCAAAAACTTGAATAAAAAATTTTAGCTTTTTACTGAGGTCTCCCATTACATAAGGGAGATTTCTCTATGAGAAGAATCTATACTAATGCTATTGACAGAAAGAGCAAACTTAGGTCTTCATGTCTAACTGCTAGAATTTATTGCTTACTATTGTGCAGACTCCTGTGGTATATCATGGTGAGGGAAATACTGCTGTAGAAGAGCAGGGAGAAATTACTTTTGGTGTTGGTCCACAAAGGAAAAGCTGAGCATTCATATTATGTATAGGATTTAGAAAAGTGAATAGGAAAGGCCTCATCAGAACAAAAAGAGGGGTGAATAAAACTGGAGGGAGGAGAGTGTGGATGGTTTTATGTAAGCTACTCTGGCTAGAGAGGATCGGGTCATGCTTCTTAGCTGGTGACCTTCCCTCAGTCATGTCACTTGGTATTGTAGTGATTGGTGTAATGGGAATCCATAACACTTGGGGATTTAATTTACAGTTTTGGTTATTTGATAGTGACTGCAAAGGTCCAGTGTGACTTATTCATAAATTATAATTATGCTCAGGCTTATATAAATTATGCCTGCATCCAGGCATAGTGCAGAGGAAGAAGACATATCCTCTGACCCTCTGGGGTCCTTCTGGCTGAGCTGTGAATTAAATTCACATGAGACAGAATAACGGGAGAAAATCAAACAAAGCTTTATAACATGCAGACATGGGATAAACCCAGGAAACTGGGTAACTCAACAGAATGGTGGAGGCCCTCATCTTAAATGCTATCTTCAATTAAAGACAAAGGAGGCTATTGGTCGTAGTGTTTTGGGACATCAAGGGGAGAAGGGCAGTTTACATGGAGATGGTGATGTAAATGGGCCAGCTACAGACAATGTGACCTGAGAGACATGTTTTACATTATATTACAGTTATCTTATGGTATTAGCTCCTTCCTGGAACAGACCCTTCTATTTTTAATTCTTTTAGGAAGTTTGGGGGTTGAGGAAGAGGTCAAAATTTCTTTCAGAGTCTTTTGTTGTTAAAAATAATCAAGCCAAAGACACACATTTTGGGGTGGCCAATTCTGATCCTCCACAACAGCTTACTTGTTATTTTCTTTTTTTTACTGGATATGCATTTTCTCTCAGATGGTGATTTGGGAGGGCACATATATGTTGTAACTATAAAGGGCCTATGGAATTTATAATGTTAGATTTTGAAAAAGTTCGCATGGGGGAAAAGCAAACTAGAATGCTTTGCATTCTAATTAACATTACATTACAAACATAACAATAAAGAAAACTAGTTATCCTATAAATCTTGGTTTAATTTTTCTTAGTGCGTTTATTAAGTCATTATTAAGTCTTTTGAGGTGGTTGTGCCACTAATAGCTGTGTGGCCTTGAGTGAGTTACTCAACTTCTCTGTGGTTTCCTCATTATAAAAGGTGTTAATAGTGTCTGCTGCATAGAGTTGTTATGAGGTTTAAATGAATTTATGTGTAAAAGTGCCCAAACAGTGCCTACTTTCTAAAAAGTGCTGTTTTTGCTATTGTCATTTTTATTATTATTTAATTAAAAGTGCTATCTTTAGTAAAGTTTCTTTGGGTTTCCTAGCCCTAAACTTAACTAATAGCCAGGGGATAAATGTCAGTTCCACATGGACTTTTTGAAGATTCTCCCCACAATTGGTCATATGCTTCTGAAAACACCTCAGGCCTCCCTGGGCTTGCACCAAAGAGAAGTTTTTTGTTTGTTTTTTGACAAAATGTTTGATTTAATGCTTATGTGAAGAGTGGCCATTTATTTTTTTTCTTATTCTTGGTATCATCATCAGTTTAGTATAATTGGCCGTTATTATTACTATTTTCTCTTTTCAAATATTGCTTATTCTCCTTCAACTCCTGGTTTTTATAGTTACCTTCATTTTATGAAAACCTGAGTGAATAGCTTAATAGCTATGTATATAAAATAGGGACAGTAACAATTGCAAGTATTTTTGTATAGCTGTATAATAACAAAAGTTTTGGTTTCTAGGCTGACCTACTTTCCCCGTCTTTGTATCGTGAGCGTCCATTCAAGAGAATTCTGAAACCATGAGGAGACACTGTGGAGAGCCTTCCATTATGTCACTTTAACTCTTTCTGATGCTCAGTTTTCTCTTGGTTTATATGGTCACAACTGCCACTTTCTTTGACTTTGTAGCATTTGAATATTGAAAGGCTAAATATATTCTTATTTTGTAATATAAAATATTTAAGCCCACCTGGGGAACTTTCCTATATCCTACACATTTCTAATTATGTATATTGTTTATGAATCTAGTATTTTTATAGTGGATTGTTTACCCTGTCTTGTTCTGATAGCCTGGAAATTATGAAGATTAAATCTGTTTTAAATTTCTTTTGATCATTGTTCTCAGTATGTAGACCCTTATTGTAGTCCTATACCTATTCAATAGACAACACTTGAATAGTGTAATTGTGTGGTTGGTAAAAATGAATTAGGGTTTCAGGATTTTACCAAGGGGTGATATTTAATATTGAGTGACGTGTATTAAGACAAATGCTTTTATATATAATTTATTTGACATTGTAGATGCATTTATCTTGTGAGAAACAGACCCCCTGTTGTCAGATAAAGTATTCTGGAAAGGTTTGGAGTAAATAAATAATAAAACTACTTTGATACACAATCTAACCAATATTAAATATTAAGACTTTCAGATGATAGATTTTAATACTTAATTAACTTAAAGTCCAATATAACCCCCTTGCATTAAAGATGGAGAGAATTTAAAAATGAAACTTTATTCTTTCTCTTTCTTTGTTTTCTTTCTTTCTCTCACTCTTTCTTTTTCTTTCTTCCTCCTTTCCTACCTCCTTCTCTCTCTTATAATTAAGACTTTAAAACATCATTATTCCCAACCATCGGATTTACCTCTGGCTACCAACATTGCTAAATGAAAAATTTTTTGCCAATTCTACAGATAATATTCAATTACTCTCTCTCTTAATTATGAAAATAAAGTTTCTTGCTTTTATAGCTAAGATGTCATATTTTAGGTTATATACCCATCATGGTAAATGCGTGCTACCTATAAAAGATTCTTATTCATGCTATATCTTCTCCTCCTTTTTTAATTGTGCTCTGGAAATAGTTCATTTAAGCTCTTTGTTATGCTTTTCTTATAGGAGATATCTTTATGTAACGTAATATTACTCTGTCATTTCACTGTTTGACTTTTAAGTTTACCATCAGTCAAGAATTTAAATGAATGAAGTATGCTTATGTGAGCTTTTCTGAATATGGATGTCTTTAGAAGACACAATTGAGAATGCTAATTCTATGCCTATGTGATAGAAACAGTGAAAGAATGAATACAAGCTGAAATACATAGAACTTCAGATTCAGAGGGGAATACATTACTTTTTTTAGGTTTTGTTTGTATAATGCCATTTTGAAAGAGGAAATTGTATTCAACTAACCTGTTGTTTTTGTCTGTATGATCATAATTATTTAAAATTTTCCCTTAGAGACTGATTGTATAACTTCAGTCTATGTGGGAAATTATATTGTTTTGAGATTTTATTTAATATACTTTAAAGCTGTCTTTTAAGCTTTAGTGCTAAACTCTTACCCTTTCATTAAATATTAACTATTTTCACAAGACTTCCTTCTTTCAGACAGATCACTTTTATCTTAATACTGCAAGAACCAGATTTGTGAAGCTAATACAGCTGTCCTTAAGATTAGTCTTGGATTTTAAATGGCAATTTCAGACTAATATGTCACGTCCTATGACGAAGATAGCAGTAAAACTATACTGCACAACCAATTCTGAGTTTTGTGAATTTTGAGTTCACATGAAGCAGGAAATTTAACTGTTATTTATAGTAGGTGTAGCAAAAGAGGGATATCTCCTTTCTCAGGTCTTGGAAGGTATACTGCTGTGCTTTTTGAACTTGAAAAATTAGATTGCCTTTGCATATTTAAAAAAATTCCTTGGATATCATTTTTGTAAGTCAAGGAAATTGTAGAGACAGCTTGGCATTATTTTTAGGAAAACTGAAATCCATCAATTATGAATTAGGTCATTTACTAAGATACATATTTGTGGTCATTATTTATTTTTCTCTTCATATGTCTAGCTTCTATGTAGAGAAGATTAAGTATATCAAGTATAGAAGTCTGAATTTGTAATACAGATATAAGATGTAATGTGAGTTTCAAAATGTTTATGCCGTTTTGACTTCTATAGTGATTATCTTAAAATTTTCAAACCAAAAAATTCCCATCATTCTTTATTTGAATTTTAATAAAATATTTTCTTATAGTCAGATATTTATAGGTAAAAACTTATTCATGATAGTGATTAAAATAAAGATAGACACATTTATTTAAAAACCTTTGATAGTCTGCTTTGTGGTAGTCAGATATTTTCACTTGTTGGTATAGACAAATCACAAATTAGAAAGTTCTTAAGAATATTACTTCTCATTTAAAAGCAACATTATTTTGTGATTTTATAAGGTAACCACAATAGAAGTAACCAACACAGTTCAGTAGTTTTTAATTCTAGAACCTAAGATAGCTCTTTGTATTTAAAACAACAAACAAAAAACAAAGCAGCACCTGCTTAATGTTTCTTTTGAACTAGATTATGATTTAAATACATTAATTATTAAAGAAAAGTAAGAACATTATCCCAACTTTTTTCTTCAACAGATTTGTTGAAAATAATTATTACTATTTAGCAGGTTTGTTTTATTTGATTATTAAAAGCATTTCTGTGAGTCAGTTTCAATTTATAGGCATAATAAATTAGAATACAGTGGAGGTCTGATTATATAGAGTGGTTACAGACTGGTGTATTTGGTAAATTTTGTATTCTGGTTATTAGGTATTACCATAGATTTGCTAATTTCCAAAGAATTATTATTAAAGCTAAAATCAGTGAATGACTTCTTGAAACTAACTGTCTCTAAGGAGTCGAAAAGACCTTAAGTATCTTTGAGCGTCTTGAATGAATTTAGGAACATCATCATGTTGTATTTTATTTTAGCTATAGGAAGGGTTTTTTTAATGTTTCTTTGTATAATACACTTTGATGTCAGTTTGCTTGTCGCTTGTCTGTTTTTCATAAAGTTTAAAATACATAATATCCCCTTATTTGTGTATTTTAGGTATATGAAGTCTATAACAGTGGAAGTATACTATACAAATAAGAAATTAAGATAATGATGTGAAAACATGGTATGGGATATTAAAGAAATTTTCCAGAAATCTGGCAGTTAACTTGGAATCTCCATTTTCAAATGTTTACTCTCGTACTTTTAGGAGTATAACAAAGTGTGTATAGAGAACATGAATCTTACATTAAAATTGTTGTCCATGGGCCAAATACAGTTTTGGAATGCATTTAATCTGTTCCACAGGTTTTTTTTTTTTTTTTTTAATTATTTGCCAAAACTTACAAGTAAGAAGATTTCACATAAAATTCTGGATCTCTAGCTTGTCTTGAAAAAGCTGAAGCAGAGTAAAGGATGTTCCAGTTATTCACAGACCCTTTCCTCTTATACCTCCTTCTTTTATGCCTTGTCTGTTTGTCTCATTGACTTATTGATAGCCAAATGTAGTACAGAAGTAAGAATGTGAGCTGTGGAGCCAGACAGGATGGGTTCAAATTCTGGCTTCAACACTTACTAATTGTGTGACTGAAGACAAATTATTTAATCTCTCTATATCTTAGTTTTCTTTTGGTAAAGTGAAAATCATGATGAAGACGCATCGTAGGGTTGTTGGGAGGATGAAATGATGATTACACATGAAACATTTAAAGTGGCTTTGTCATGTATTCATTGGGCAATAGATGTTAACTATAATTAATAATGCTTTTTGCCTGACCCCCGTTAGGCGTTTGAGTTTGGTGATTCTTACTTCTCCATAGTAGAGAACTTTATTTCTTAATTTGTCCGTTCATTTGGTCAGCAGAATTTATCGGATTCTGTTTTATAATGTAACTGATTCTTTATGTTTTTCTATCCTCTATTGGATTCTATTCCTCAGAGTTCCTTCTCTATAGTAAGTGCTCAGTATGTGTTGGTTGATTTGTGTATATAGAAAGCAAATACTGACAACTGTCTAGATTTATGGATTCAGGATTTATAGCTTTAGATTTGTTACTGTATATTGGCAATGAAAGTTTTCTGCTTTCTCTAGTGTTGGTTTTGCCTAACCTTCTGCTTCTTTTTGTTTTAGCCACAATCTGAGGGAGAAAGGATTTGTTAACATTGACAGTGAGTGTGGGTGGGCAAGATTTGGAGGGTTATGATAAAAATCAGAAAATGTACAGGACTGTTTTACAAAGTGAGAATTTAGAGAGAAAGTGAACAAGATAGAGGAGCATTTTATTTTGGGAAAATGTTGGTCAAGAATTTGTGTGGGGGCCGACCCGGTGGCGCAGCAGTTAAGTGCACATGTTCTGCTTAGGTGGCCTGGAGTTGGTGGGTTCGGATCCCAGATGGGGACATGGTACCGCTTGGCAGGCCATACTGTGGTCGGCATCCCACATATAAAGTAGAGGAAGATGGGCACGGATGTTAGCTCAGGGCCAGTCTTCCTCAGCAAAAAGAAGAGGATTGGCAGCAGATGTTAGCTCAGGGCTAGTCTTACTCAAAAAAAAAAGAAAAAAAAGAATTCGTGTGTTCATGGGCTTCCCTGGAGACTTTCCTCCACAAGTGGAGGCCACATCCTATAAAATTACATATTTATTTTGGTTGGACTTTCTTTTGCAGCTTAACATTCTGCATTTCCTCTTCCTTTCATGTCCTCCCTGATCTTGAAATTTAAACGATTATGTTACTTACATTATTTTGGATGAAAATTAGTGACCCTGGTTTATTTTTTGGAAGATTTTGATTTGGGAAGGTCGTTTGTACCTTATAGATATAGAAAATTTGTAAGTAGTTAGTGTATTTTGGAAGTTAAAAAATAATTTAATTTTGGGGCTGGCCCCGTGGCCGAGTGGTTAAGTTCGCGCGCTCCGCTGCAGGCGGCCCAGTGTTTCGTTGGTTCGAATCCTGGGCGCGGACATGACACTGCTCATCAAACCACGCTGAGGCAGCGTCCCACATGCCACAACTAGAAGGACCTACAACGAAGAATATACAACTATGTACTGGGGGGCTTTGGGGAGAAAAAGGAAAAAATAAAATCTTATAAAAAAAAAAAAAAAAAAAATAATAATAATTTAATTTTTAAAAACCTTTGTTTAAATTGGAATTATTTATAGAAATGAGAATTGAGAAGGAAAACCTTCAAATTGATAAAAAAGAAACATAGGTAGTTATTTACACAAACTCACCTCTGTAACCATAATACCAGAGACAGAAATTAAAAAGGAGATATAGATATATTTCTTAAAGTTTCTTGTCACAAAAATGCCATATAATTAATTTGAAGACAGACAGACTCTGAGAAAAATATATGTATCATATGACAAAGGTTTAATATCCTTAATATTTAAAATATGCTTACAAATCATGAAGACAATCATAGCAATAAACTCCTTCCTCAAAAGACAATAAGCAAATATCAGAGAAAACATATGAAGTCTTCAGTAATCTCACTTATCAAGCAAATGCATTATAAAATTTGACTATCATGCTAGTCTGAAAAAAAAAGGAATTACCTATTCCCATTGTTAATTAGAGTCCAAGGGAAATGAACTGTTTTATTATGTACAAATCTTTCTAGAGTGTAATTTGCCGAAACTTATCACAAAATCTTATTTTTTTTAATATGTATGTTTTGGTTCAGCGGTTACACTTAGAAGAATGTATCCTAAGGAAATAATCATGGATGTGACATGGACGTTATAAAAGATGTTCAGTTTGAGGCTTTTTATAGTGTTGAACAACTGAAAGCATCCTAATTGTTTACTAATAAGGAATTTGATTACATAAATTATTATAGCTGTATAATGGAATACTAGGGATCCATTAGAAGTGATAATATAGACTTTTGTTATGGGAAGGAAGATGTGATAATTTATATAATCAGTATGTTTAGCATGGTGGATCACATTAAAAATATATGTATTTTAAATGCCCAGAACAAAGATAGGAACGATTGTATAATAAACGGAAATGTTAACCGTGGTGTTTTTAGCTAATAACAATTATGAATAATTTTTAGTTTGCTGTATATTTTATATTTTGAAAGTTTGTGTTCTAAATGTATATTGTTTTAGTAGTGAAACAAAAGGATGTTGTAAATGTGACCATAACTTAACTTACAATTCAATTTTTTCTGCGGAAGTTTGTTGAAAATAAATGTGATTAAACAGTGAGGTAAAGCTTACCAATGAAGTTCAGATTTGGGGAGAAATTGTTGAAATGGAAATTTTGTACCATTTTTTCACTTCTTTGCATATGCCTGCCAATCTGTAGTAACAGTCTTTGGAGCCTGTGGAAAAGTTGTTAATGTCCGTAATGCTCATTTAATCATTTCAGTCTTATATTTATTCCCAGTCATATCAAAAAGAAAAATTATTTACCATTTTCTCTGTATTTTTCATCTTCTAGGTAGTCACTTTTGGTGTCATTGTCCAGTTCTCACAATGTATCATTCCTTATCTGAAACGAGACATCCTCTGCAGCCAGAAGAACAAGAAGTGGGCATTGACCCCTTATCTATTTACTCAAACAAGACTGGAGGTGAGTTTTGTGTGTGGATACATTCTGCAGTTACTGGGAAACGTAACAGAGGGTCTTCAGTTAGCCCTGCCTACCTTATGTGTGTAATTCTGTAGATGAAGCTGAGCAGGGCAACTTGAAGAACATTTCCCTGAGTAGGTATAGAGCACTCTGACACCAAAGAATACCACAACACGTCAACTTTCAGTTGTAGACTGAAGGCTTAGCCAAATGTTTCATGTACTGTCATTCTTTTTAAAAAAATCATGAACTTAAACAATTACTCCACCATGAGGATGCTGAATTGCAAATGGTCTTTGTCAAAATCAAACATCTTTTAAAGGAGTCTAAGCTTTTGGTGTTGATTTTGCAGGGATTTTTTTTTTCCCTCAGAGGAGATTATTCTAGAATAAAGGGCTTGTTTGATTCTCTATCGTTTTTTTTTCTTCAAATAATTGAAATGTGTTGTAGTTTTAAAGAACTATGCACTGAAATTTTTTTAAAAAACGGACTGTTAGAAAGGTCAAATGTATTCAGGGTCTACCATATAAAAATTTATCAAATGTGTCTCTGGCAGAACTCTATTATTTTCTCAGTAATAATATAGTATCTGAGAAGGAAGCAATGAGTTTGTGAGAATTCTTAAAGCTTTATCCTTATTTTTTACGTATTCACTAAATGTTTAAAAAAGTTGATTCACTGACTCAGGTAACTGCTTGTAATATTTCACTCATGAAATATATATATCAGGATTGTGAGATCTATTTTAAAATATCATAATTAGTCCAAGTAATTCATATGTGTTTTGTATACTTCAAATACAATTTTTTTTCTATATTGATATAAAGGTCTGCCATTAACTCATGTTTTGGGAATTTAAAAAAATAATTGATTGCTTAAAGTGACTATTTCTTTAGTACACAAGCTCTTGACTTTATGGAGTGTGTTTCTGTTTTTTTTGTGCACCTTTAAGATTTTCTACATCATACAAAAGCCATTGTTGTTTTTAATGAAAATAGTGTAATTTGCCTTGCAACTTATTTTTGTGATTTTATTTTTATATTTGCTTTTATCTAAGAGCTCTCAAAAAAACTGCTTAAGGTTTTGCAAATATAAAAAAATTATTAGTGTCACATTTCAGTTTCAGCATTTTAAAAATTTAAGTGGTAAGAATGATACTACCTTTCCTAGTGATGTTTTTCTTACATGTAACACCTAAAGAAGCACTCATAATTAAAAATGTCAAATTATTTTGCCAACACTTCTATAAGTGGGTATTTTAAAAATGAATATGTTTTTGTGTTATAAGTATATAAAAGTTTCACCAAAATTTTCTGGTATATATGCTTATTTTAGAGCATTGGGTTTCTTTTTTTTTTAAGTGCATATTTTTCTCTGGTCAGACGTTCATTAAATATTGAGGTTCTTTTTTTTTTATAACCAGTTAAAAAACATTTTAAATTAATTTTATCTTTTATTGTTTGCAGGAATAAGTAGTTACCTTTACTGAAAGAATTTTCGTTTATATCCTAGCTAACATTTCTATGACATACAAAGTTATTAGGACTGAATTGATGTTTAAAAGTGCCATTAATTCATTTACCCCAAATGTTCATTAACAATGTAAATGTATGCTGATGTTCTATGAGACAAGGAAGTGACTAATGACTCCTCCAACTAACAACACTTAAAATGAATAGAAACTTTAGATAGCTAATCTTGAAGTAATCAAGACCCTCATTCAGTTTGGCATCTCTGTATGCTCTAAAACAGCTGTCAACTGTTAAAAATATATACAAAACACACATATGCACACGCACATGCAGAAAGAAAGATATGTAAATATCTAGTTCTTCAAAGCCATAAAGGTTACTAACCGTAGTGGGTTTTGTGCATTGTATATGTAAATATTTTATATAAAGCATCTATTTCATCTTCTTAGACTTCCTTTTTGCAGAAAAACATGTGTTGCATTTTAATGGGTTGTCATATTTCCTTGAAGAATCATCACCTTTCTAGTATGTTTGTTTATTTTAATATGTGTCTTTCATGGAGTTCTCCATGTATTTGAAGCCTTTTACACATTTTTCCCAGAAGGCAATTTGTGGCAACTGGGTGACTCATTTTGTAAGTAGTCAAACGCTGGACTTAATCACTGATTTCCCTTTGTTGAAGTCATGTTTTTTGTTTTTTAATTCCTGTTATAGATTCCATAGGTAGAAGAGTCTTTGATTTCTCAAGTCTGAATTTTAACATTTGTAAAGAAACAGTATATTATCGAGTTAAATGATTCTGAGTATTCTGGAAGGGATTAGCAAAAATAGCCACATAATAGGAATGATGGAGAGAAGACCGTATATCACTGGTTTATTTTCATGTGTGGTTGAGGAAAGTGGATGAGAGCAGAAAAAAGAATTGTTTGGATATATACATGTAAAATCTTGGGGCGTATTTTCCATGTCATTAAACTTTGCTTAAATTTCTTTTTCCAATAGAGAACAGTATAGAAAGTATGACATTTTCTCTGCACTCTATTAAATTTGGTCTCAAATAAATAAATTACCACCTTAAATTCCAAGATCTTTGATTAAAGGGTATTGATAATAATTGACAAGTTACCTATAATTCAATTGAAACCATAGAAAAAAGCAAAAATGGTTGTTCAGCTATTCATGATTATTTGTTCCTAACATATAACTTTTAATGATCAGTTAAATGAAAAAGTAGTCATTTTATTTTAAACTGAAAACAATATCATCAAGATTTAGGGAAACTTTTAGCCTATTAATAAAATGATATTCTTGAAATGACTAGTTGTTTTCACAAGCTTGTAAGAGATCTGGATGTTGCTCATGATGAAAGAACATTTTCCTCTATTAGTTTCTTTTGAGAATAGCATTTTAATACATATTGCCAGAGTTTTTAGCTTCAATTTTATATGCCTTCTTACTTACAGCTTTTATAATAAGTGTTCAGATAATTACTTAATGTAATACCTTTTTATATAATATCTGTTTCAAAGCTTTCTTTCTATCTTCATGTATAAAATATTTAGCAACCTACTTGAAAAAAAATCCAAGACATTCAGAATATCCTACCTACTCCATTTTTGCCTCTTGTAATTTTATTTTTCTTCCAATCTCCCTTTCTTTCTGTTATAATATCAGAGTTTTAGAACTAGAAGAGAGTGCCTGGCTTTATTGATGAATAAATTGGTAATAATTGAAATAGTTCACAGACATTGATGTAATAAAATGATGCTGTTGTAGAGGAGGAAGACATTTCCTCTACCTGCTCTGGTTCCTTCTGGCCAGACATCAAATTAAATTCACATGAGACAGAATAACAGGAGAAAATTAAACAAAGCTTTATAACATCTATACATGGGAGGGGCTCAGTCAAACTGAGCAACTCACCAAAATGGCTGAAGCCACCACCTTAAATGTCATCTTCAGCTAAAGACAAAGGAGTACGTTTGGGGTGGGGGGAGTCAGTTTTGGGAGATTACTGGAAAAGCACAGTAAACAGGGGTAAAGTTGTAGTCCTTGCCTTCTGCATTGATAAGAGTTTCTAGAGATAAGGTCATCCCCCCTTCTTCCTGGTACAGAGAGAGACACACATTTACCGTTGGAGATTTCCTTTACAAATGTAAATGTCTCTTAACAAAGGGTAAGTAAATTCTACTTTTCAGAGTTTCTTTCCTGTCTGCAGTTTTTAAAAGTAACCAGCCCAAAATAATCCTCATGCCAAAGAGACGTATCTTGGGGTGGCCAATTCCAGTCCCCTACACTGTCCTATTATGATCTTTAATATTGTTTTCTGTATAGTAAAAGCAGATTTAGATTTGAATAAAAGATGAATTTGTTCTGCTGAAGATATCTGGCCAAAGTATAGGATGCTGTCTGAGCCATCTTACTTTAAACCTTGCCCTTGGTCTAAGTAGCTGGAGTCACTTTAGGGAGGGGAAGAAAATCTTCCTTTCCTGGCTTACAGCTCTTCAGTGGTTTTCTATTGCAATAGTAATGAAATTTAAACTCTTTATCATGATATTCATGTCTGTCTTGGGTATCTGGTCTTGTTCGGATGTTCTAAGCCTGTTCTAAACTTTGGGCCTTCCCACATGCCATTTTTCCCTAACATTATTTTTTTTCCCTTCATAGCACTCATCCTTTAATGTAATCCTACGTTAATTTGTTTCATTGTTTATTGTTTGTCTCCTTGTGTAAAGTGTGAGATTTATGAGGGTAGGGACCATTTGTATAGCTAGTGCCTGGCATACGGACGCCATTGAATAAATAACAGATGAATGAACTCTGTTTACCAGTTTGAGCTTGTCTCAAATTGCTTAATGTGTCTTTCCTCCATCTACCTTTTTCCTTCCTGTCCTAAGTTGTTATATATGAAATCTGTTTTATTTGTCCCTCATTATTCTAGTACTTGATTTTTTCTTCTTTTAAGGCTTGAAAAGTCAGTATACTCGCCTCTCCTCCATTGGTCTCTTTGACCTCTCCTTCTTTGAAATCTCTCTTAAAATTCACTTCTTTCTTTTTTTCT
The DNA here is from genome assembly GCF_021613505.1 of Equus quagga. NCBI lineage: Eukaryota > Metazoa > Chordata > Mammalia > Perissodactyla > Equidae > Equus > Equus quagga. Next base: position 163,084,507 of record NC_060267.1, read on the forward strand.
TTCATTATCACTATATCAAAATTTCCATAAAGACCAAGTGGAGAGAGTTTCCTGGCAAATAAATGTCAAGATATGATATCCTTATTAACCCACAGCAAAAATCACTTAGGAAGGGAAAGCTAAGGAAACAAATGATTACTTGTCCAAAAAGTTTGTGGCCATAATTTGGGAGCCTAGACTAAAGTATACCTATATTTATTATACACATTTTATATATATAGCTTTTAGTGGAAATTCTGTGAAGATGACATTCTTAATTCCTGGTTTCTAAAACGTATTAATGTGATTTATTACAAATATTGCATATGAAACACTATGGACTCAAGAACCTATAGTGGTATAGGCTTTTCTTAGGTTTACAACACTTCTAAATTTATCGTCATTCAGTAAATATTTGAGTGCCTTCTATGTACCAGGCACATAGGGTTGGAAATAAAACATTAAAAAAGATAAATGTAGTCCTGAATGCCATGTTGTTATGGTTAATAGCCAGGATTTTGGAAACCATTCAAAGTAAATGGCCAGTTAAGACAGAGAATGATAAGAGCTTTCCTAAAGAAATTAACAGTATGCTCAGGTAGTGCATTGGCGAGTAATCTAACTTAAATTTGTGGTCGTGGTGGGTCAGGGAAGGTGTGATGTCTGTTTAAGCCACAACCTGAAGGGTGAGCAGCTGTTAGCCAGATGACTGAATAAAGAGTGTGTGCTATGAGCTTGCCCTCTGCTGAACATAAAGAATTCCACTGTGGTTGGAGGCTAGAGTTCAAAAGAGGAATGGCCACAAATGAGACTGAAAACCAGGACCATGAAGTTACTTTACACTGAGCACAATGAATAGTCCCATGAAGGAACGTTGTGGCCAGAATTGCATTTTAGAAGGACTATTCTGGCTACGGCAGGGTAAATAAACTACAGTGATAGGGTAAGACTGGAACAGAACAGTTTGTTAAGAAGCCATTGCCATATTCTAGGTGAGAAATCATAGTGGCCTATACTGGGAAAGTAACAATGGAAATGGGGAGAAGTGAAAACATTTGAGAGATATTTAGTAGGTAGAATTGACAGTACTTGATATTTGGATGTGGGGAAGTGATAGGGGAGAGAAATTTGAAGTGACATCTGGTTTTCTGAGTTGACCAGTTAAGTCTGTGATAATGCCTGTATTGAGCTAGGGTACTCTAGAGGAGGAGCTTTATGTGGTACAGGTGGGTGGAGGGTGGCAGAGAAGATTGTAGGTTGAGTTTCAGATGTGAGTTAGAAGTGCCTTATGACATTCAAATGAAGACACCTTGTAGATTTTGATGTATGGGTCTGAAACTTAGTGTGTGGGATTGGGCTGGAGATAAAGATGTGTTAAGTATGGTAACAAAAACAACGTGAATGGTTGTGATCACCCAATGACAGCACCTAGTGTGAGAAGAGGACCTAGGACCAGTCTTAAGAGAAGCCAATTTAAAGACCTTGCAGCAGAAGAGGATCTTGCACAGGAGACTAAGAAAGAGTGGCTGGAGAAGTAGAAGGAAAACCAGAATAGTATGAAGTCAAAGAAGCCAAGATGTTAAGGAAGGAGTGAGCAGAACTACCAAAGTTTAGCTAAAGGTTTAAGAAAATAGAAGCCGTCACTGGACAGAGTCATTGTGACCATGACATGAACAGTGCTTTTTGTAATCTCAAGAATCCACAGTTTTGAGTACTCTGTATATTTCAAATAAATTAATCATGTGCTCTAAACTAATGGCATGATAAATAAAGGGAAAAGTTATGGTTGTACTTGAAAGAGTTAAAATCAATAGAAGAGGAGTCTTGGGATCTTGGAAATTTGGAGGAAATGCAGTCTGGAGCCAAGATGGAAGGATTTGTAGACAGACGGTCCTTATTTTCATTGTAATAACGGGAGGGAAAGAGAACAGGTGTTTAGGTACAATAAGTTCGTTAGTTGCATGGTAGAGAGTTCAATGAACTATCACTGATTTTTAATCTCTTTTTTGATGTTAGGGTGAGATAATTTGCTGAAAGTGAGTGATGAGACTAAGCATTTGAAGATTTGTGGAGTGACAAATGTTAGATTGAGTTGATAAAGAATATGTAACCTTGGGGGCCAAGTTGACATTAGACATCATAATTTATAGGTGATACAGGCTTCATAATTTATAGGTGATACAAGCCTGTAGATTTGTGTAATTATGTCCAGCAGAATTCAGCACCTAGGATTTAAGAACAAAGTAAAGTAGGCAGGGGTTTTGTCAGAGGACTGTGACAGGTAGACAGTAGGCAAGGAAGTTGATGGTGGAAGAATTCATTGATAGTTTGAGAATAGAAAGTAAGTTTGCTATCCTGGAAGGGAGTTCCAACTGGGTAGAGGAGAAAGTTTTAGAAGGGATGGAGTCTTGGGAGATGAAGTATAGAGTAGTCTGGTGATGGGAGTCATGAAGGGAATATGGGAACAGTATGTAAGTGTTTGATAAATATATTAATTCAATGCAACATTGTTTAGCCAGTAAACCAGCTCGATACCTTCATTAGTTCTTTGTAATAGTTTGTATTTATGTTGATTTGGATTGAAGTCTTTTTTTTTTTTTAAACTTTAGAGACTTTATTCTTTTTAGAGCAGTTTTAGGTTCACAGCAAGATTAAGAGGAAAGTACAAATTTCCCATATGCTCTCTGCCCCCATACATGCATATCCTCCTCCATTATCAACATCTCACACCAGAGTGGTACGTTTGTTATAGTTGATGAACCTACATCGACATATCGTAATTACCCAAAGTTTATAGTTGACGTTAGGGTTCACTCTTGGTGTCGTACTTTCTATGAGTTTGGACAAATGTATAATGGCACATATCGATCATTATAGTATCATATGGAGTATTTTCACAAAATCCTCTGTGTTCTGCCTCTTCTGCCCCCTGCTTGCCCCTCAACCCATGACAACCACTGATCTTTTTAGTGTCTGCATAGTTTTGCAAGAAGTATCTTTTTAATCAGAAATTCTCCCTAGATATTAAGGGAAAAGACAGTTTATATAGATGATAGATGAAAAAAGTATAAGTAAGGCTATAAAGTCATCAAAGGAAACAGTAGCTTTGTTGAAGATAAAGATTGTGAAATAAATAGGAGAGTGACTTTGGAGTTCTTAAATGCTGGTAATAAGGATTAAAAAAAATGGATGGTTTTAAAAACGTCTCCTTCAAAACACGTTTCATTAAGTAGTATAACAATAGGTAGAAGTGAAATCAGAGAGCAATGGACATGCCATGCCCAGTTCCTGTAAATTAAACTGTCCAAAAGAAAGTTGGAAATGAGAGAGTTTAGTTTGAAAGGCCATAAGTTAGAGATCTGAGAGTCACCTTCTAGAGATGTCAGTTCAAAGTATGAGACTGATAAGAAATCCAAAGGAAGAGAAAGGAAAGAGCTGAGGATTGATTTGTAGGAATTCTCCATGATTAGAAATTGGATAGAGGGAGCAGAGCAGTATTTTAAAAATATTGAAAGAATAGTCAAAGTAGGGGAAGATAGAGGAGTGCCAACGTGATAGAAACTACAGATATTTCTCTTCTAGACGGTCCAAGTGCTCAGTGCTTCAAGGATTGCATAGGGTAAAGAGCATAAGAGGAGAAAATATGTGATTCAATATTAGAAGAGTATTGATGATCTGTAATTAGTGGTTAAGCCATTTTTAAAATACCACTAATTCACTTGCGTGGATGGAAGTGAACTCAAAATCTGATTCAGAATTAACATAAAAAGATAGTGATTAAATATCAATGATAAACATTTAAATGGTGAAGAAGGTTCAACTTACACTTTAATATTAGATTTGGATGATTGTATGTGAGTTTTGTGTATTCATGTTCTCACAGTGAATTGAGATTTAGCAAGTTAGACTTTTTTTTTCAGGGAAGATTAGCCCTGAGCTAACATCCACTGCCAGTCTTCCTCTCTTTTTTGCTGAGGAAGATTGGCCCTGAGCTAACATATGTGCCCATCTTCCTCTACGTTATATGTGGGATGCCTGCCATAGCATGGCTTGATGAGCTGTGCCTAGCTCTGTGCCCAGGATCCAAACTGGTGAACCCTGGGCTGCTGAAGTGGAGCGTGCCAACTTAACCACTATGCCACTGGGCCAGCCCCAAAGTTAGACATTTAATGGTAACAATGAAGCTCACTGTTGATAAAATGTAGACCCTTGAAATGAAAAAAATGTCTTCTGGTCTCAATTCTGATCTTTTTTCATTGAGTTGTCCATTCCTTACTAATTGCATCTGGTTTTTAGTTTTATTTCAAATTTATTGTTGGCGTGGCAATTCCCTTTATTTGCTTGAAGAGATAGGCTCCTTTAGAGTTATCTTTAGAGATGAGGTTGTGTCAAGAGTTATTGAGTCACCTTGTGGCTATACCTGGCTATTACTCATTTCCCAGCGTTCAAAGAGCAAAGGAGATCTTGCTGCTTGGCCCTGGTGGCAGACAGAAATGGTAACCCTGCAAAACCCGTCACCACTACCCCTTTGGGCAAAGGTGGTCTGCAAAGGAATATCCATACCTTAAGATATTCTTAGTCAGCCTTACGATGCTTAGTCAGCCTTTATAATATTGTTGGATTGTTAAAAATGGGAGGTTGTGTGATGGTGGTTTTGGTTGGGTGAATCTAGGGCATAATTTGAGCAGATATTGGTTATTTAGAGTGTCAATATTATCTTCAAACTTTAGAAAAGCAAAAACAAAAATAACCCACTTAGGTGAAATGACCTACAGTGAGTTTCTTATCAAGGAATTATATTACCTCCTTTTTGCTAATTCATTAGTGGGGCCAGAAAAGACAGAGTCAGAGTTTGGAATGTTTAGATAGTGAGATACTCAACTCAGCTCACATGGCTTAGAAAAGTTTATCATAGTTATCACCTGTCTTCTAGCGTGTTATAGCTCCTTTTTATTCATTCGCATGTTAAAACACATTTCTACCCCGTGGGTTAGGAGTGAAATAATTAGTCCCTTACAAGTATAATTCTCCACCTCCTTCATACTTCTGGTCACTCCTTTCATAGCATTAGTCAATTTTTAAAACTGTATCTACCTAAACTACTGGTTTTTCTTTCTTTCTTTATCTTTTAAGTTTTTTGTTGTTGTTGAGGAAGATTGGCCCTGAACTAACATCCCTTGTCAATCTTCCTCTTCTTGCTTAAGGAGGATTCACCCTGAGCTAGCATCTGTGCCGGTCTTCCTCTATTTCGTATGTGGGTTGCCACTACAGCATGGCTAACTAGTGGTGCAGGTTTGTGCCCAACGTCCTAACCCATAAACCCAGCCCACCAAAGTGGAACGTGTCGAACTTAACCACTACACCATGTGGCCGGCCCCCTAAACTACTGGTTTTAAAGATTACATGCTTTCTTACTTTGATCTTACCCAGAGAGAAGAATTGAATATCCAGGGAGGATGAGGGGAAATGCAAGAAAAAATTTAAACCATGTTGTGGGAAAACAATCCAGGACCTCTTCAATCTGTCCTCTATTTCTCCTGCTCTTCCTCTAGTGAAAGTTCCCAAAGACCTGTTTTTTCCAAGTTCAAGATTTAGAAGTATCCCCCTAGTTTGCTACATAGCAGTCAGCTATGTAATAAAACAGCCAGGAATGTTTTTTAATATAGTTGGTATATTTTGGTAAAATTCTCTTCTCATGTTAATAGGGTTGTTCTTTTTAAAAACATTTTAATACCATTATACTTGGATATTTATAAATTTTCTTGTAGACTTAAGTAAAGCCCATTGTGTGTGTTTCACTTTATGGGATTTTCAAAAGTTATGATGATGTATTCTAATGATCTTTTTAAATAGTAAGGCTAGAGTAGTCAATTTACTGCATAGAGTTTTAATCTATATTACATTGGTAGATGTTAATATCTACCTTAGAATATTTCAGCAATTTAGAAATTATATATGTAATTTGTGATAAAAAGAGACATCTGTTTTGTTGTGGTCTTTTTATTATGATTTCCCTTCTTCATGTTTGTAAATGTAGATTTTTGGAGTTGTTCTCTGACATTGTTCTTTCTTAAAAGATATCTTTACTAAAAGCTTTGAGAATGCTCTTTGCCTTATTGATATATCATTAATCTGAGCTACTTTTTATTCTTAACATGTATCTTATGAGAATTGAAAATAAATTACTTTGCGATCACTCTATTTTTGCTGTAAGGAGGGCTTGCTTGTTAATCAGATAGGTGTTTTGAAATGGGAAATCTTTTTCCATACAGTTCTTGTACCTTCGAGTGGGACGGTACTGCTTCTTGAATTTCCTGAGAAGCAGCCTCATATGAGGAATATGGGAAAGCACAAGGGAAGAAACATTATGTTAGCTTCAAGCGGTTTTGGTTTTGTTTTAGAAAAATCTGAGTGTTTCAAATGGAAGAAATAAACAAGCTAATAAATCATAAAAATAGTAATATCTCAAGTTATTTACTTTAAATGGTCATTTTCTTTTGTTACATCTCCAGTATTAAAAATATAATTTACTTGAATCTTTGGAAATGATCTGATATTCTACCACTTAATAATTACTACATTCCTGGGGCTGGCCCCGTGGCCGAGTGGTTAAGTTCGCGCTCTCCGCTGCAGGCGGCCCAATGTTTCGTTGGTTCGAATCCTGGGCGCGGACATGGCACTGCTCATCAGACCACGCTGAGGCAGCGTCCCACATGCCACAACTAGAAGAACCCACAACGAAGAATACACAACTATGTACCGGGGGGGCTTTGGGGAGAAAAAGGAAAAAATAAAATCTTCAAAAAAAAAAAAAAAAAAATAATTACTACATTCCTATAAAGTATAATGATTGTCTTTCCTGAACTCATAAACATATTTAGTGTTAGAAAAACCACCGATCAGCCTTGATTTATCAACAAATAGTGAGATTTTACTTTTACTTACTCAAGTCATATATAAGGCAATGGGTCAGCCAAATAATCATTTATATTATGGGAACACGTGTACTTAAATAATAATTCTTCTACTTTCCTTCCCTCCTCTTTCTTCTTCTAAATGTAAAGAGACTTAACGACAATTGATTTCCTATCATTTCTGTTTGGTGACAGTGTTAATAGAATATGACTGATTTTGACCAAGCTTAGTACATTGCTATCAATTTGAATCTTCAGTTAGACTTGGGAATAGATCTGTTTTATTGAACTTACAGATTTTCAGTCAAACATGTTAGCATGATAATTAAGAAATTTCAGTTTTATTCAATAAATGAATAGGGATCATAGAGACACATGTATTTTATCAAACACAGTAAAGGCTGCAGCCCGCAGACCTGATGTTCAGTCCTTCATTCAAAAATATTTGTTGATCATGTAGTATCTGAGGATGGACTATTAAACAAGTAGACCAGGTGCTTTCTCTCAATGGAATTCACACTTTAGCATAAGGGAGACATTACACAAAAAAAAGCAAAAGTAGAGAAATAAAAAAAAATATAAGACAGTGATAAATACTAGGCAAAGAATTAACAGCAGTAGTGTTACGATGAGTGACTGGGTGCGGACTTCAGAGTGTCCTGGAGATTTCTCTGAGAAGGTGATAATATCAACTTGATGTGAATGACAGATGAAGAGGAGCCAGGCATGCAAAGATGGTGAGAGACACAAACAGAAAGAAAGAAAAAAAGAAACTTATCAGTCCAAAAAAAGGAAAGCGTTCATACGACAGGAGTCCCTAGGATAGGAATAGGGTTGTCATATTCAAGGAACTGAAGGAAGATTATTGTGGCTAGGGCACCATAGGTGATGGGGAATGGCACAGGATGGGCCTAGGAGGCAGGGACCAGATTATGAAGGTTTATAAGCCAGGCTGAGGAGTGTAGATTTTATTTTAAAGACTGAGGGTTATTTAACATTTATATTGTTATCTCTGTTGAACTCTTTGAGTTTCTTCTCAAGAATGAGGGCCACAGCTGTTTTTTAACATATATCCTTATGACTTGATACTAGACATTTAGTGAGTAATGCCTGATTTCCACATATTTGTAGTATTTTTAAAGTTTATTTTCATGTTGCAGTCTTCAATACCAGTCATTGTTTTTTCATTCTCAACATTTTAACTATTTATAAAGGTAGAATAATTTCTGCTTAATCTGAGATAAAAGAATAAATACATAAAATTAGCTGTTTATCTAAAGCTCAATTACTTCTATAGTTTTATGCCATGCTACTAGTATTAAAATGGTAACAGTAAGTGTGGTCTAGTGAGAACTGTTCTGTTTGACCCATTGTGTGTGTGCGTCTTTGGGCGGGGGGCACATAATCATTATTTTCCTTTTGCTGATGTAATGGAAAATTTACTCCTCTAGGACATATTAGAACAATGTATTTAATGCTCTTCAATTTAATTTGCTAGTATCACAATTAATACAATTAAGGTCACTTGAAATGAAACTATTAACAAATTGAGTAATTTACTTTAACAATGTCAATGTGTTCTCACAGTTACATTTGCTTTAATTAGTGTACAAGCTATTATTTAATAGTATACTTCACATAGAAAAATGTAATGTAATGCATTCTTGGCTCCTTATAACAAAAAGAAAGAAACTTTTAATGGACTGAGTGATTTTGTGGAAGAGCTACTAGATATAAAATGATAGAAGCGAAAGTACAAAGCCAGAAAGCAAAGCTTGCAAGAATGTAAATAAAGTACTTTTCTTGTTACTTACCAGTACATGTCCCTTTTATCTTTGCATAAATAGTATTGGAAACTTAATGGTAGTTAGGGAAGAGAACAGAGATCCTGGAAAATTTTAAGTGTTCAGTTTTATCTGGTTTTTGCTTAGTACTGCAATAGCATACAGGTTTTTGAATATCATAAAATGGGTCATTCCTGATTAATTACCCTAAAGAGGGGAACAGAATGGTGTAGAATATGAAAAAGGACGAAAAAAATTTGATTCTTGAATCAGCTTTTGTTTTATATTTAATATTGATATTTCTGACCTAAGAATTCACTTTACTAGACAAGGAAAAAGCTCTTCTTCTACCTGGCCTTCTGTGTCAAGATCAGAAGACCCAGGGAAGAAAAAATGGTTACATTTCTGTTTCTCTCTAGGCCAGAGTAAGTGGAAGGAGATGAATTGTCAACCAAGTCATAATTAATAAGATCTGCTGTTCTATGTAAACATGAGAGCGAGATGTACTATCATGTAGTCAAGTGGTGATTTTTGTGTGGAAGGGGAGATAAATGCAGTCCAGGTAATTCAGTACTCTGATTTTAAAATTTGACAATCTTTTTGCCTAATTTGATTGATTTAAGTTTCTATTGCTTTCATCTTCTTTTCCTTTTTCCTCCCTTTGGTTAATGACAAAAATTCATAAAATTGCTAGTGAAAAAAAAAAGCAGGCAGAAGAGTAATTAGCTAATAAATATTTACATGTAAAATGTAAGAAGCTTAGAGAATCCGCAGACTTTGAAAAATTAACTATAGCTCTCATTTCTAGGAAAGAGGTTCATGGCATACAGTATATTTAGTTTTTCAATGCTTGTGAATGTTCGTGCAACAATCCCCCATTGGCTTTCATTGTGTATCACAAATTCTGAGTTCAGTTCACAGCTTATTCATAGACCAGATGAGTCAGAACAGAGTAATTTACTAGAAGAATGGCCTACTTATCAATGGCAGAAAATTAGTTTAGGTAATTCTTTAAATAGCATTTTGCATTTAGCATGAGTAAACTACTACTTCATTTACTACAGTAAGCAATTCTTATTCGGCCCTAATTTGGTTCTCATTATACCTGATCTCTAAATTCTATCTTGAATTTTAAAGTGACTTGTTTATTGATTCCTTAGTCTATCTTATAGAATATTAGAAGAGTAACAGAAATCTGATTATTTAAACATTTCATCTTTAAAATGTAATAGATTTTAAAAAGTGACATTGATTTATTTTGTAAAAGAAGGCCAAATGTAGGAAGTTAATTGCTTTCTTCCAAATCTTGCCTACATGTGGTCCTCATTCTTAGCTCTCCTTATATCTTGTGAGTAGGCAATTACCTAAAATTTTCTGAAATAACGTAATGTGCCCTTAACGTGTTTATCCATGTGAGGTCTGAGGATTGATTCACTGCATGTCAGGGTTATTGCATATTAGAAGCACCTTCCCAAGCCTGTAGAAGAGCCTGTTTTTTCTTGGATTAAGTCAAGTTTTAAAGAAAGCTCAAAAAGGCCTTCACAGCCTGGTACTATGCATTTGTTCAGTCACTTTTCAGTGTAACTAGATTTCTCTGTTAAAATCCAAGACTCACCTGGAGTAGCCAACACAGCATTAAAGGAGAACAAAGTTGGAAGACTGACACTACCTGACTTCAGACTAGAAGCCCAGAAATAGACCCATACAAATATAGTTAAGTGATCTTGACAAAGGAGCAAAGGCAATTCAGTGAAGAAAGGGTTGTCTTTTCAACGAATGGTGCTGGAACAACTAGAGATCCACATGCAAAAAAAAACAAAAACAAAAACAAAAAAAGAAAAGAAAAGAAAATCTAGACATAGATTTTTATATGTTTTTCACAAAAATTAGCTCAAAATGGATCATAAACCTAAAAGTAAAATGCAAAAGTATAAAATTGCTAATTGATGACATGGGAGAAAATCTTCGTGTCCTTGGCTTTGGCGATGAGGTTTTGGTTTCAAAAGCAAAAGCATGATTTTATGTGGAAGGGATCTTTATGTGACAAAAAAATGATAAGTTGAACTTCATTAAAATTAAAAGCTTTTTCTCTTTGAAAGACAGTATTAAGTAAATGGAAGACAAGCCAGAATGGGAGAAAAGTCTTTGCAAAATGTATCTGATAAAGGATTGGTATCTTCGGTATAAAGAACTATAACTCAACAAGAAGAAAACAAAAACCCAATTTAAATATGGGCAAAATGTCTGTACAGAAACCTCATGAAGGAAGATATACAGATGGCAAATAATCATAGGAAAAGATGCTCAACGTCATAGGTCATCAGGGAATTGCAAATTAAAATGAGATACCAATACATACCTGTTAGAATGATTAAGATCCAAAACACTGACAACACCAGATGCTGGCGAGGATGTGGAGCAACAAGGACTCATTCACTGCTGGTAGGAATGTAAAGAGGCACAGCCACCTTAGAAGACAGTTTGGCATTTTCTTATAAAACTAAACATACTCTTACTATATGATCCAGCGATTACACTCCTTGTTATTTACCCTAATGAGTTGAAAACTTATGTCACACATACAACTGCACACAGTGTTTGTAGTAGCTTTATTCATAATTGTAAAACTTAGTAGCAACCAAGATGTCCTTCAGTAGCTGAATGGATAAACAAACTATGGTACACATATAAAATGGAATTATTATTCAGTGATAAAAAAGCTTTGAAGCAACAGAGAAAGAGGAACCTTAGATGAGTATGGCTAAGTGAAAAAAGCCAATCTGAAATGGCTACATACATGATTCCAAAGATACTATATTCTGTAAAAGCCAAAACTCTGGAGACAATAACAAGATCAAGTGTTGCTCGTCGGTGGGTAGGGTGGAGAAGGAGGGAAAGGTGAATCAGTGAAGGACGGGAGATCTTTAGGGCAGTCATACTATTCTGTATGATACTGTAATGGATACATGTCATTACGTGTTTGTCAAAACCCATAGAACGTACAACACAAAGAGTAACCTAATATAAATTATGGACTTTAGATAATAATAATGTATTGATGCATCAGTGTAACAAATGTACCACACTAATGCAAGATGTGATTAGTTGGGGAAACTGTGTGTATGTGAGAGTGGGAGTGGGAAGATATATGGGAACTCTGCACTGCTCAGTTTTTTTGTGTGTGTGTGAAGAAGATTGGCCCTGAGCTAACATCTGTTACCAATCTTCTTTTTTTCTTCTTCTCCCCAAAGTACCCCAGTACATAGGTGTATATTCTAGTTGTGAGTGCCTCTGACTGTGCTATGTGAGACACTGCCTCAGAGTGGCCTGATGAGCAGTGCCATGTCTGCACCTGGGATCTGACCTGGTGAAACCCCAGGTTACTGAGCAGAGTGCATGAACTTAACCACTCTGCCATGGGACTGGCCCCAGAAATACACTGATTTTTGTATGTTGATCTTGTATCCTGTGACTGCTGAATTCATCTATTAGCTAGTTTATTTTGTGTGTGTATTCTTTAGTATTTTTTCTGTATAAGTTCATATCAACTTTTAATAGAGATCACTTCTTCCTTTTCAATTTTGGTACCTTTTCTTTTTCTTGCCTAATTACTTTGGGTAGATCTTCTAGTACAATGCTGAATAGAAGTGGTGTCTTGTTTGTGGTTTTAGGGGGAAAGTTTTCAGTCCTTTACCATTCACTGATGTTAGCTGTGAATTTTTCATACCCTTTTTTATGTTGAGGAAGTTTCCTTCCATTCCCAGTTTGCTGAATGTTTTTATTAAGAAAGGATGGTGGATTTTGTCAAATGCTTTTTCTGCATCAGTTGTGATAGTCATACCATTTTTTTCTTCAGTTTATTTAAAAATGTGCATTGTGTTGATTAATATTCATATACTGAACTACCTTTGCCTTCCTGAGATAAACCCGGCTTGGTCATGACATATACTCCTGCTAAAATGCCACTGCATTTGCTCTGCTAGTATTTTATTTTAGGATTTTTGTATCTGTGTTCCTAGTGGATATTGGTCTATAGTTTTCTTATAATATTTTTATTTGGCTTGGTAGCAGGGTAATGCTTGCATGACAGGTAAATGCTCCCTCCTCTTCTAGTTTTTGGAAGAGTTTGAGAAGGATTGATGTTCATTATTATTGATATTTGGTAGAATTACCAGTGAAGACATCTGGTCCTGGGCTTTTTTGGGAATTTTTTTCATTACTAATCCAATCTCTTGACTTCTTACAGTTCTGTTGAGATTTTCTCTTTCTTCTTGAGTCAGTTTTGGCAATTTGTATGTTTCTAGGAGTCTGTTCATTTCGTTTAGATTATCAGATTTCTTGATGTACAGTTGTTCACATTATTTTGTATAATCCTTTCTATTTCTGTAAGGTCTGTAGTAAAGCCCACACTTTCATTTCTGATTTTAGTAATTTTCCTCTTCTATGTCAGTTTACCTTAAGGTTTGTCGATTTTATCATCTTTTCAAAGAACCAACGTTAGGTTTCATTGATTCTGTTTTTCTGTTCTCTATTTTATTTATCTCTGCTCTAGTCTCCTTGTTCTTTTTTTTTTCTGCCTCACAAACTAAAACAATCTTAATTGATTTATATTCAAGTTTGCCGATTCTTCTTCTTTCTGCTCAAATCTGCTTTTGAACCCCTCTTGTGAATTTAAATTTTCTTTATTGTACTTTTCAGCACCAGAGTTGATGTTTTGTTCCTGCTTTTATAATGTCTCTATCTTTTTATTGATATTCTCTGTTGAGACATTGTTCTCCTAGTGTCCTTTAGTTCTTTGTTTATGGTTGCTTTTAGCTATTTGAATGTATTTGTGAAAATCGATTTGAAGCTTATGTCTAGTAAGTGTAATGCCTGGGCTTCCTCAGGGACATTTTCTCTTAGTTTCTTTTTTTCCTGTGACTGGGCTATACGTTCTTGTTTCTTTGCATGCCTCTTAATTTTTTGTTGAAAACTGGATTATTTTGAAAATTACAGTGTGACAACTCTGGAAATGATTTCTCTCCCTCCTCCTTGAGGTGTGTTGTTTCTGGTAGTTGTGGGTTGTTGTTGTTTTAGTGACTTTTATAAACTATTTTTGTCAAGTCTGTATTCGTTGTTATGTATAAACACTGAAGTCTCTGTTTTGTTAGCTTACTGGTCAGCTAGTGTTTTGACAGAGTTTCCCTAAAGGAGCCAAAAAAGAGATATTGACTCTGTGTTAAGGCAGGCACTCTTTCATTGCTTAGCCAGGCTATTTACAACTTTTCCTTAGCCTTTACTTCCTGCTTTCATGAAGCGTGAAGTTCAGCCAGAGGTGAAAGTTGAGGTTCTTTTCAGGCCTTTTCTGAGCATGCATCCAGCTCTGAGTGTGCATGTGGTCTTCTTGATTCCCTTGTAAACATGGAAGTTTTAAAAGCCCTTATTCCCCCACATATCTCCTTTCCCAACTTTTTCCTTCCCAGGCTAGTTGGTTTATCTATTGCTTCTTCTGGCTGTTATTTTTAGCCCTAGCTTGTTGTGGCCAATAATTTTGACTTCCACTGCTTTTAGCAAACACCACTAAGGAAGCTGCCCCAGCCTAGGGAACGCTCAAGTTGGCAAAATAAAGGCAAGCACTTGCACTAGGACTTCAGGGAGCTGCCAGACAGGTTGAAACATTCAGCTACACTTTTTTCAGAGCAAGGTCTGTGTAGCTTACTCTAGTTTAGCGATCTGCACCAGGTTACCACAGTGCAGCAGCTTCTTTCTTCATTCATCTTTCCCCTGTTTGTTGTAAGTTTTTGAACTAGATTTCAGAGTTCTGCAAAAGTTGATTATTAACAGTTTTGCCAGCCTGTTAGTTGTTTTTGTGGAGGGATGGAGCAGGAGGAGTTCCCTGCTCTGCCATTTTTCAGAGTCACTCCTTCTGGTGTACTGTGAAGAGGCTTTTAGAATGATAATTTTAAAATTCTTGTCTTTTAAAATAATTGAATATGTAGAGAGTAGAAACAGTGCCAGTGATGTTTTCAGACATGTACAGAAGAATCACAAACCTCATCACACCTTTAAAAAAAAACAAGCCTGTTCCTTATTTCAGCAATAGAAGCACTTAAATATCAATTTATTTTTCTTCATTATTAGAAGGTGGTAGGGATTATAGTATCATATTTTAAAATTTTTCAGTGTTATATATACTGTAATATAATTTCCAATTTTTTATGTTGATCATAGTCTAGTAAGTAATTTAGTATTGTTGTCCAGAGTCACTTTGCAAAGGTGAAGAATTGAATATATTATTCTTGGTTTTGTTAGGAAGATTCAAGTTGGGTTAATGTAGGTGTCTCATTCCTTTCCTCTCTTTGTGTAGGTACAGAGACCTCATTTTGGGCCCTGTGAATTCACTCTGGGGAAGGTTGGTTTAGCCATGGTAGTTATATACCTGGTGTTACCTGTTATCTTAGTTATAAAAGTCCCCCTAGAATGCTTGGAGTAACAGTTATTGTTAGGAAAACCAGGAGTGAAAGACTTTTTCTCAGCTATTGAGTTTCTGATTAATTTGTTCCTGAAGTTTTAGTTCCACCCACAACATAGTAAACCCTAAGTTTTGTTATCTTTCAATAGGGACTTAGGATTAAGTTTCTCCCAATTATGACGTCAGGAGTGTGACAGGTTTCATACTGAGAAATAGTATTGCATGCCATATTGTGTTGAAAAGTCCTTCTGTTCCTTTCCTTAAGGATGAAACGAAATTGTTGTAGCCTTACTTCCTTTCAAGGCAGTGGTCTTAACCTTGCCCAGTTTTTTATTGCTGTGCTTGTTTTCCATCCTGCAATTTTCTCTTGTTCAGCTCTTCTTCAACTATGATGCTTCACCTCAGTGTCCTAGTATGAGAATCTCTTTTTTCCTTAAACCTTGGTGGATTAATGACAATAAAAGATCAACACTAGGGTAAAAATCATTGTTCTCTTCCTATCTAAAAGCAATTTCCCAGGTAGATAAACTATGAATGACTCACAAATTAACATTAGGAATGAAAAGTTCTTTTGATACTTTCCCAGTTATCGCCAATGTCTTTGCCATTTTCTGCAATCAGTTGTCTGATAGTTCTTGAGAAAAGCATTTGAAGATATAATTATGATTGTTTCCTTACAGTCATAATATTCAGGAAGCTATTTAATAGTTAATGTAATTTTATTTTTAAAAAATATATTGTATGGGCCAAAATGACCTATAGACAGTATTTATTTTTTAGTGATTCGGAGGTTAAATCATTTTTTGCGGCTGTCAGGCATGATAGTCTAATAGTCCTTTATGTACATTTAATTAATTGCACGTTAAAATTAGCATCGCAAGTATCTTAGTAACAGGTTAAAAATAAATCTTTTGTACTGTTAATCAGACTTTACACAAAAGTGCGATAATTAAATATTTGACACATTTCTTTACCTTTTACTTTTAATGACTTTAGAATGTGATTAAATTGATACACGTGAACACTCTTAACTGTATAATTCATACATGAGTTTTGAAATTATTTGTATATACATCAGTAAGACTTATTTTTGTATTGCATTTAAAAACTTAGTGCCATAGTAAAGTCTACTTATAAACAGACCAGAACTGAACAGAAATTCTGGCGGTGTGACCTGTTAAATGAACAGTTTTGAGTTTTCTGTCCAAGCCAAAAAATTAATTGATTTGAGCCATTCAATATTATTGCCAGACAAATATAAGTAGACTTCCTTTAAACCTTCTACATAGTCAGATGCATGGAAGCAATTAGGATTGGAAACATAGAGCCTCCCAGGATCTTTTTGGAGAAGTGGAGTGGGGACTCTTAAGAATGGTTTTTAATGGCAATTTATAGAATTTGTTTATACTAACTTGTAGTTCTTAATATAGTTTATCTGATTTTAGAGATGGCTGTTATGTTAAACCCCTCTCCAAAGACTGAGAAGTGCTATTTTTATAAGCATCATCTAGGCAAGGGACTAAGTGAGTTCAGCTGCCTGGCTTGAGTGATGAAAACACCAAGAAGCGTTTACATGCTTGGTAATTTCTTGCCATTAAAACACACACACACACACACACACACACACAGAGATTAGGGGTATATTTATGCACAATCTGGCCTTTTAACAAAGAAAAATAAGCTTATGTTTAGGCTGCCACGGCTACGAACAAAACAGCTGAGACTTTAATGAACACCATACTGAGGGCGTGTAGGACATAAGGCGAATTAAGCAGGTTACAAACTGCACATCTTCTGTTTAGATATAAGAGATCTCCCCAACCCTGACAATTAGTTGTACTGACAAGGCAGGCACATAGACAGAAACAGAAGGAGATCATTTGTATCAATTTGAGTAATAGAACTAGTAATGAAACAAAATAGCCACATAAAAGTCTTACTTTTACTTTAAAATTGTTCTTTCTCTATATTTTTTCCAAAAATAAATGACACCTTTAAGCAAAAATTTCTTTTATTTTGTTTGAAAATAAATAGGATTTATTTTTTTAAGAAAAGACTTTTTGGACATTCAAACAAATTTTAATCTTGATAACCTGACAGCTTTGTTTAAACATTGAATATGAGTTTCCTTTCATGAAAATCTTTTCAAAGTATAGCAGTTCAGCTGTAAAAACCTGAATACATCAATGATGACAAAGAAGCTCCAGAAGGAGCCAAGATTTGTTTTGTTCTTTTACAACATTTCCTGATAAATTGCATACACAAAAGTGTTGCAGGGTTATTTTAAATTTTCTCTATTTCTTTGCTAATAAATGACTTTGTGTTACCTTTTTAGATAAACACCTTAAATTTTTTAAAAAAAATCACTTTAAGGATTTTTTTTAAATATGGCTTAAAAGTACGTATTATAGGGAACATTTAAACATTGCCTTTGATGTAGGTGATTAAACAGCAAAATACATTATTTATGTTTAGGCTTTAGATAATTTTCTTCAAAAGTAAACCTTTCCCAAATACCAGACAGTTGTGTTCTAAATGTGTTTATTTAAAGATCATTTACTTTGTATCCTAAGTGGTAAAAAAAAAAAAAAAAAATGTCATTTGCAAAGAAAGCAATATTGAAATATTTAAATATAATACTGTTTTAAGGGTCACAGTATACTTGTTCAACATGGTCATTCTTATGAAGAGTGGCATTGTTAATTTTTCTAAAATGAAGGTTTCTTAGTGAGAAATTTTTATTTTTTTAAATTTACATATGTATTAACTCGTTTCACAAAGGTTTGAGGTGTAATTTGAGACATATTCTGTAAAGATTAGGTTTTCTTTTCTGATTTTTAAAGTTCAAGTATGTGTATTCTATTTACAAAATACTTTTCAATAAAAATGTGTCACAAAACCTTTGCAACTTTAGAATTATTTTCTAAAAAGTTCCTTGAAGTACACTTTGATGTATTTTACATTTACAGATTGAAGGTGTTTTCAAATGGTATATATCTGACCTCAATAACTACAGTGAACTGTGTTGGGCGACTATATGTTTGATATGTGCCAAGCAATAAAATTTCATGTTATTGGTAAATAGTCTATCAGTTAGCTTTTGCCGCATGACAAACCATCTCTAAACTCAGTTACATAAAACAGTAAGCATTTATTATTGCTAATGAGAAAGTGGGTAAGCTGGGTACTTCTCTTGCTCTAGGCTGAGCTTGCCTATGTGTCTGGGGGATAGTTGGTCTAAGATGACCTCACTCATGTGTCTCGAAGTTGGCTGACTATTGAGTGAAGTAATGAAGTGACTGAGCCACATGTTTCATCCTTCAGCAGGCTGGCCATCACTTGTTTACATGGTGGTCCAGCATTTCTGCTGCAAGGTTTCATGTGAATTAGGCTTGGTACTGGCACTCTGTGACATCTACCATATTTTGTTGGCCAAAGCAAGTAACAAAGCCAGCTAGAGTTAAGTGGTAGCAAAATTGTATTTCTATATACTAGCAGTGAACAATCCAACAGTAATTTTAAGCCAAAAATCTATTCATAGTAGCATTAAAAAGAATTAAGTAAAGTCATGCACTACATAAGAATGTTTCAGTCAGTGACAGACCACATATACAACAGTGGTCCCATAAAATTAGTGCCATACAGCCTAGGTGTATAGTAGGCTACACCATCTAGGTTTGTGTAAGTACACTTTATGATGTTCACACAGCGATGAAATTGCCTAACAATGTATTTCTCAGACTGTATCCCCGTTATTAAGCGACACGTGACTGTACATTTGACAAAAGAAGTGGAGGGAAGGACACTGAATACTACAAAATGTTACTGTCAGGAAGATATAAATAAATGGAGAGAAATTTCATTTTCATAGATTGTAACTCATTATTGTTGTGAC
Organism: Equus quagga; assembly: GCF_021613505.1. Classification (NCBI taxonomy): domain Eukaryota; kingdom Metazoa; phylum Chordata; class Mammalia; order Perissodactyla; family Equidae; genus Equus; species Equus quagga. The sequence goes on from NC_060267.1 coordinate 163,103,530, forward strand.
ACCACTACCTTTTGATGTAAAGAACTGGAAAACCACATCGTAAAAGGTATGTATTCAGGAAGGGGAATAATCAGGGCCATTTATACCATCAATTTGCCACAGATACTGAAGAAAAAATGTAAATAAACAATTATGATATAAATATTTTAAAGATTTTATTTTTCCTTTTTCTCCCCAAATCCCCCTGCTACATAGTTGTATATTCTTAGTTGCCGGTCCTTCTAGTTGTGGCATGTGGGATGCCACCTCAGCATGGCCTGATGAGCGGTGCCGTGTCCCTACCCAGGATTCGAACCAGTGAAACCCTGGACCACCGCAGTGGAGCTCGTGAACTTAACCACTCAGCCACCGGGCTGGCCCCATGATATAAATATTTTATGTTAACAAGAATCAGTCAAAACAGGATGGTGTGATGGAAAACACAAAATAATCAGCTGAAAGTCTAAGACATTTGACTGAAAAATAATAGGAGAAATACAGAGCTCAGCAATGTGGTGGCCAGTGGAAAATAATTAAGCAAAAACAATAGTTTTTCTATATTTCTGTAATTACTAGGTTAAAAATATATTATATATGAAAAGAGTTTTGTTAGGGTCTTTAAATAAGATCTGTAAACAAGTATAATTTTAGTCAAATTTCCAGAGAGAGTCTGAACTTGGAAAATGTTTCTAAAATTCATTCAGAATTATAAATTGGTTAAAAAGACAATAAGAGAATATTGTGAACATTTTTATGACACAACTTTGAAAACTAAGATGAAGTTGAAGAATTTCTGTTAATAAAGTGTTAAAACCAATGGAAACGAAGACAGTTCCATCCATTTTAAATAAAATACTAAGTATTCTATAAGGCTACAGTACTTGTGTTGCCTTCTGAGTTAAATTTTACACACTAAAAACTGTGGCTACATAAACTATTGCAACATGTACAAAGAGTTTATTTAAAAATGGGAAAAATTTATTATTTGCTAAAGTGATTTTTATAAAGTACACACAAATACATCCACAGTTGAATTATAAACATTAAAATATAAAATAAATTTAAAAATTCTGTATGATCCCATAGCCATTAATATAATGAAATAAATACTTAATCATATACCACAGAGAAAACACCAGTCCCAATTTGGGGACACGTGATTTCTAACAAACAAAAAAAGAGACAGTTTTACTCTAGTAAACATTCTTTCAGAGAATTAAATATGGGGAATGTTCACAAATTCACATCACATGGCTAATATAACCCTCATGATAATATCAAACGAGGGAATTGTGAGAAAATACAGGTCGTTCTTGTATATAAATAGAAATAGAAATAAAGTATTAGTAAATTGAATCTAGCAATGTGTAAAAGATAACACATCTTCCCAAATTTTGTTTATCCTGGGAATGCAAGGTTTGTTCATTAGAAAAATCTTTAATTCACCTTATTAATAATTAGGGAAAAAATCATTTCAGTAGATATAGGGAAAACATTAGAAAAATTCAGATAACTTTATGATTAAACAAAATCTCTTAGCAAACTGTGAATAGAAGATAACTTCCATAATATGCAAAAGTGCTTGTATAAAAGATATATAGCAAAATCATCTTCAGTGATGAAATATTTAAAATGTTCTCTTTGAGATTGGGAACAAGATAGGAATTTACAGATAAATTATTAGAATTAGTAATTTAGGTTACGTATATACCCTATATAAAATTAACATGCAAAAACCAATTGTGCTTACAAATACACGAGCAATAAAAATACAGCATTTTATAATAATACAAAAAATGTGAGTTCACTTGAATAAATTCAATAAACAATATGATAACTCATATGGAGAATATTTATGAAACTTTATTGAGAGACATTTAAAACCTGATAAATATAGAGAATTCACCGTGATTATGGAAGGGGAGATTCATTGTTACCAAGTTAATAGGTTCTTTACAATTTGATCTACAGATTGAGTGCACTTTTCAGTCAAAATCCCAACAGTGTTTTTTGAGTAACGTGACAGGTTGATTCTAATACGGGCATACCACGGACATATTGTGGATTTGGTTCCAGACCACCACAATAAAGCAAATCAGAATACAGCAAGTCACACAATCTTTTTGGTTTCCCAGGGCATATAAATGTTTTGTTTACTCTATATGGTAATCTATTAAGTGTGTGCAATAGCGGTATTTCTAAAACATGTACATACCTTCTTTAAAAAATACTGCTAAAAAATGCTAACCATCATCTGATCCTTCAGCGGTCATAATCTTTTTGCTGGTGGAGGGTCTTGCTTCCATCCTGATGACTGCTGACTGATCAGGATGGTGGTTGGTGAAGGTTGGGGTGGCTGGTAATTTCTTAAAATAAGATAACAATGAAGTTTGCTGCATCGATTGACTGCCTTTCACGAAAGGACTTCTCCATAGCATGTGATGCTATTTGATAGCATTTTACCCACAGTAGAACTTCTTTAAAAATTGGAGTCAGTCCTCAAACCCTGCCACTGCTTTATCAACTGAGTTTATGTCATATTGTAAATCTTTTATTGCCATTTCAGCAGTCTTCATGGTATCTTCACCAGGAGTAGATTACATCTCAAGAAACCACTTTTTTTTGCTCATTCTTAAGAGGCAACTCCTCATCCATTAAAGTTTTATCATGAGTTTGCGGCAATTCATTCTCGTCTTCAGGTTCCACTTTTAATTCTAGTTCTCTTACTGTTTTTACCACATCTGCAGTTACTTCCTCCACTGAAGTCTTGAACCCCTCAAAGTCATCCACCAGAATTGCAATCAAAACCTCTTTCAGAGGCTGGCCCGGTTGCACAGTGGTTAAGTTTGCATGGTCTGCTTTGGCGCCCTGGGGTTCCCCAGTTTAGATCCTGGGTGCGGACGTGGCACTGCTTAACAAGCCATGCTGTGGTAGGCATCCCACATACAAAGTGGAGGAAGGTGGGCACAGATGTTAGCTCAGGGCCAGTCTTCCTCAGCAAAAAGAGGAGGATTGGTGGCAGATGTTAGCTCAGGGCTAATTTTCCTCAAAACAAAAACAAAAACAAAAAAACCCAACTTCTTCCAAACTCCTGTTAGTGTTGATACTTTGACCTCTTCCATTGAATTAGGAATGTTCTTAATGGCAGCTAGAATGGTGAATCCTTTCCAGAAGGTTTTCAGTTTACTTTGCCCAGATCCATCAGAGGAATCACTATCTATGGCAGCTATAGCCTTACAAAATGTATTTCTTAAATAATAAGACTTAAAAGTTGAAATTACTCCTTGATGCATGGTTTGCAGAATAGATGTTATGTTAGCAAGAATGGAAACAACTTTAATCTCATTGTCCATCTCCATCAGAGCTCTTGGATGACTGGGTACATTGTCAATAAGCAGTAATATTTTGAAAGGAATGTTTTTTTCTGAGCAGTAGGTTTCTACAGTGGGCTTGAAAGATTCAGTAAACCTTGTGGTAAACAGATGTGCTATTATCCAGGCTTTCTTGTTCTATTTATAGAGCACAGGCAGAGTAGACTTAGCATAATCCTTAAAGGCCTTAGGACTTTTGAAAGGGTAAACAAGCATTGGCTTCATCTTAAAGTCACCAGCTCCATTAGCCCTGAACAAGAGAGTCTGCCTGTCCTTTTAAGCTTTAAAGCCAGATGTTGACTTCTCCTCTCTTGCTGTGAAAGTCCTAGATGGCGTCTTCTCCCAATATAAGGCTGTTTTGTCTACATTTGAAAATCTGGCATTTAGAGTAGCCACCTTCATTAATGATCTTAGCTAGCTCATCTGAATAACTTGCTGCAGCTTCTACATCAGCACTTGCTGCTTCATCTTGCACTTTTATGTTGTGGAGATGGCTTCTGTTCTTAAATTTCATGAACCAACTGCTGCTAGCTTAACACTTTTCTTTTTTCAGCTTTCTCATCTCTCTTAACCTTCATAGAATTGAAGAGAGTTAGGGCCTTGCTCTGGATTAGACTTTAGCTTAAGAGAGTGTTGTGGCTGGTTTAATCTTCTATCTAGTACACTAAAATTTTCTCCATATCAGCAATAAGTGTGTTTCACTTCCTTATCATTTGTGTGTTCACTAGAGTCGCACTTTTAATTTCCTTCAAGAACTTTTCCTTTGCGTTCATAACTTGGCTCACTGTTTGGTACAAGAGGCCTAACTTTTGGCCTGTCTTTGCTTTTGACATGGCTTCTTCACTAAGCTTAATCATTTATATCTTTTGATTTAAATTGAGAGACGTGAGTCTTCCTTTCATTTGAACACTTCGAGGCCATTGTAGGTTATTAATTGGCCTAGTTTCAGTATTGTTGTGTCTCAGGTAATAGGGAGGCCTGAGGAGAGGAAGAGACATGGGGAACAGCCAGTGGGTGGAGCAGTCAGAACACAGACAACTGTTTTCGATTACATTTTTTGTCTTACATGGATGCGTTTGTGGCACCCCAAAACATTTACAATAGTAACATCAAAGATCACTGATCAAAGATCACCGTAACAAATATAGTAATAATGAAAAAGTTTGAAATATTATGAGAATTACCAAAATGTGACACAGACACGAAGTGAGCAAATGCTGTTGTTGGAAAAATGGCGCAAACAGACTTGCTAGACACAGGGTTGTCACAAACCTTCAGTTTGTGTAAAACACACAGTATCTGGGAAGCGCAATAAAGCAAGGCATGTGAGGTATTCGTGTATATTAAGAAGCCGAGACCTAGAGAGTTTAAATGACTCATTAGGACAGTCATCCCTCGATATCTGCAAGGGATTGCTGCCAGGACACCCCTGTGAATACCAAAATCTGCAGGTGCTCACAGTCCCTTATATAAAATGGCATAGTATTTGCATATAACCTATGCACATCCTCCCGTAAACTTTAAATCATCTCTAGATTAATTATAATACCTAATACAATGTAAATACTATGTAAATATTTGCTATACTGTATTGCTTAAGGAATAATGACAAAAAAAAGGTCTGTGCTTGTTCACTTCAGTTATACAATACAGTATTATCAACTATAGTCACCATATTATATATTAGATCCTCAAGTCTTATTTATCTTATGACTGAAAGTTTGTCCCCTTTTACCAACCTCTCCTTAATTCCCCGACCCCTGAGCCTGGCAACCAATTTTCTACTCTCTATTTCTCAAGACTTTGACCTTTTTTTTTTTTTTTTTTAAAGATTCCACGTATAAGTGATACCATGCATTATTTGTCTTTGTCTGGCTTATTTCACTTAGCACAATGCCCTCAAGATCCATCCATATTGTGAAAAATGGCAGGATTTCCTTTCTCATGGCTGAATAATATTCCTTTGTATATGTGTGTTTGTGCACACATGCATGTCTATTGAATGAATGGAGATATATACACCACATTTTATTTATCCATTCATTCCTCGATGAACACTTAAGTTGCTTCCGTGTATTGGCTACTGTAAATAATGCGGTGAATATGGAAATGAATATATCCTTTCATGTTTTCATTTTTTTGAATAAATACCCAGAAGTGGAGTTGCTGATCATTTTGTAGTTCTATTTTTAATTTTTTCAGGAACTTCCATACTGTTTCCATAGTGACTGCACCAATTTACATTCCCACCCACAGTGCACAAGGGTTCCCTTTTCTCACACCCTTGCCATTGGACTTTTTATAGGGATTTCATTGAATCTGTAGATTGTTTTTGGTAATATGGACATTTTAAAAATATTAATTCTTCCAATACATGAGCACAAAATATCTTTTCATTTGTTTGTGTCTTCTTCAGTTTCCTTCATCAATGTTTTATGGTTTTCAGTGTATAGATACTTTACCTCCTTGTTTAAATTAATCCTAGGTATTTTAATTTTTTGATGCAATAGTAAATGGAATTGTTTTCTTAATTTCTCTTTCTGATAGGTCATTGTTGTAGTATAGAAATTCAACTGACTTTTGTATATTGTTATTGTATCCTGATATGAGAGAATTTTTTATATGTTCTGGATACAGTTGCTTTCTTAGATATGTGATCTGAAAATATTTGCTCCCAGTCTGTGGCTTGTCTTTTCTTCCCCTAAGTGAAAAGTCTTCACAGAGAAATTTATTTTATTTTGATTTTTTTTTGTTAATTAATTGCGCCTTTGGTATCATATTTAATAATCATGTCAAATAACTCTTCACCTAACCCTAGGTCATGAAGATTTTCTTTGATATTTCCTTCTAAAAGTTTTATGGTTTTATGTTTTAAATTTAGAGTCTTGATCCATTTAAGTTTATTTTTGTGTAAGATGTGAGGTTTAGATCAAGGTCTGTTTTTTCCCCTATGAATGTCTAATTCTTCCAGTGCCATTTGTTGAAAAGACTGTACTTCCTTCATTGAGGTGCTTGTGTGCCTTTGTCAAAATCAATGTGTTGTGCTTCTATTGGACTATTTCTGGGCTCTCTCTTCTGTTCCACTGGCCAACATGTCTGTCCCTCCACCAGTACTTACTGTCTTGATTATTGTAGCTATGTAGCACGTGTTCTCAATGGGGGTGTTGTTGCCCCAGAGAGGGTAAAAATATGTTTTGTAGGAGCTGAAAAAAATCTGTTGTCTATTACAGTGGTTGTGGTTCTGCAGAGGGCCACAGTATATAACAGTTATACAGTAAATTTATGGCATTAAAATTGCATGGATGGGAGCAATTAGGAAAAAAAAATTGAAAAAGGTACCTTAGGGAGGTGATAATGAAAAAAAGGTTGCGAAACACTGGTATCTATTAAGTTATAAATCAGGTAGTATGATTCTTCCCAGTTTGTTTTTCCTTTTCAAAATTGTTTTGGCTATTCTAGAGCCTTTGCCTTTCCATGTAAATTTTAGAATCACCTTTTCTGTATCCTCAAATAATGGTACTGGAATTTTATTGGGAATTGTGCTTCACATATTTAATAGATCATTCTCCTGTGTGTGGATGTAGGTGGGAAGGAGTGGAAGCTGGGAGATCAGTTAGGAGGTGATGCTCTCTTCGGGAGGGAGATGATCGTGCATTTGCATTGGGGATGGTGGTAGTGGAAATGAAGAGAATTAAGCAGGCATATATTTTTGAGATGAGCGAACAAGACTACTTATTGATGAATTGATAGTATAGTGAGTATAAGAGAGGAATCCAAAAAGATTCCTAGATGTCTTCCTTGAGCAACTGACTAGATAGATGATGCTATTTACTAAAATGTTGGAAACCAAGGGAAAATTAAAATTGAAGAGAATGAAGTGGGAAGGAGAAATCAAGATTTCTGTTTGCCCTGTGTTAGACATCTGACATGTCTCTGACAGACATTCCTGTGGACACGTTCACTGAGCAGATAGATACGAGTCAGAAATTCTGGGAAAATAGAGTCCTGTGATATGGATTTGGGAAATTTCAAAACAAGGGTAGTGTTGGATTTGAGAACATATGAAGAGTGGGGACAAGATTGGAACCCCAAGACACTATTCTTTAGAGTTGGTAAATAAGAGTTTGGTATCCTTAGTATTTGAGAATTCAGACAAATTAGGAAAAAAGATGAATACAATAGAAAAATGGCCAAAGAACATAAGCATTTCCCAAAAAGTATTTTAGATGTTTAATAATTATATGCAGAATGATCTTATTTTCCATCTATGGAATGACCTTAAAGCAAGATAATTTTTTTCTTTTTTTACCAAATTCTCAAAGATTAAAAAAACAATAAAACGGCATTGGCTGAGGTCCAGAGATTTGGACATTTTCATATGCTTTTAGTGGGAATTGGTATAATCCTTCTGGCAATCAGTTTGGCAGTATTTATCAGAAGTCTTAATGTGTCCTTACCCATTAACCTTCCAGTTTAATTTATTTTCTCTTTCTGAAATCCTGTAATTTTTCTATCTTTTGCTATGTCTTGCTTTCGTTGTCAATTTATCAAAATAGATTAAAATGTGGATAATTGGTTGAATGCAAAGTCCTTATCCCTCTGAAAGTGTGTCTAAATATGTCTTCTCAAGATTGAAGCAGTTCTTTATATTTCTGTGTTCACTCTTCATTTCTTTTACTTTCACATACCATTCAGCTTTTTCTTTCCTTATGGATAATGAAGTTATTCTGACTTTCGAATATTGCAAATGTTTGTTTTCCATACCTAGCACAGAGGACTTTATTTATTATAAATTATGTAATGTTCACTGTTATGGACTGAATAATTTTATCGTCCAAAATTTGTATGTTGAAATCCTAACCTCCAATGTGATGATGTGAGGTGGGGGCCTCTGGGAAGTGATTAGGTCATGAGGGTAGAGCCCTCCTGAATGGGATTAGTACCCTTAGAAAAGGAGCCCTAGAGAGCTCTCTCCCCATCTTTCCACCATGTGAGTACACAGCAAGAAGACAGCCATCCATGAATCAGGAAGCCAGCTGGCTCCCACCAGATGCTGAATCTGCCAGCTCCTTGATCTTGGATTTCCCAGCCTCCTGAACCGTGAGAAGCAAATATTTGTTGTTTAAGTCACCTGGTCTATAGTATTTTTGTTATAGCAGCCTGAATGGACTAAAGCATTCACTTTTTTAATGAGTTAAATAGGAAGTAGGATATGGCCTCCCCGTTTTGCCCAAAGAAAAAGAAAAGATATGATGAAATTTCTCCTAGGACAAACATAACCAGGTTATGATAGGACTTTTTTATCTCAGTAAGTGTTATAACTCAGAAATCGGTTTTGAATAAGTAGTTAATATCCAGAAAAATATTTGCCAACGTAACTCTGTCTTCCTCTGTTCCCAAATGGTAATTTAAATAAAAGTAGCAATTTTTACCAAATGATCACGACGTTGGCTGTGTGTACGTTTGCTAGATTATAATGTAGTTCCTATTTTAAAGTCTCTCTGCTTATCTCTTAATTTTATATCAGTTTACCATTGTTGAGTAAATTCTTTAAGATGAAAACTTAATATTTGAAAGTTACCTCTGGTGTAAAAGTGAGGTTTATGAGTCCTTCCCCTCATGGGATATATGCATGTTTGTTCCACCATGTATCATAAACAGGTATAAAGCAAAACTTTTTGAACAGAGTGAAATAAAATGTAATTATAAGAGAGGATTTAGTCAGCACATTGATTTTGTGTGATTTACAAAAACTGTACTTTTGTTTACTTTCTAAATAAAAAAAAATTTATTCAATAGAAGAAGCCACAAATCTGTCCATCAGTAGGCATTTCCACCTTATATTCAGCTAAATTCTCATCAGATTTGATTTACAGAATGACTTTAAAGCAAGATATTTTCTTGTTTTTACCAAATTGTCAACGATTAAAAAAATAATCTTTTTTATTATGACCAGAACAGATGTTATCTTAATTGAAGAGAGAAGAAAATTAAGTATGTTGAGCCACAGAGCCACTTCCAAATTTCATTCTTTGTAGAAGTACAAGAAAAGTTCAAAAACCTCTTTCCTACCATTTGCAAGAGCTCAGTGTTTTATACTCTACACATTTATCTTCAGTTTTAAGTTTTAAAAATACAGTTAAAAATAAATATATAAGGAATGAATATTGTAATATTCAGAGAATCTTTGTTGTTATAAATTTATTTGTATATTAATTTATATCCTTGCTAAGTCACTTAATCCTCTATCAAAATCATGTTTTTGATAGTGTATTAGGAACATGAAAATGTTAACCAATTTGTTATTAAATTTTTTTTTTTTAAAGATTGGCACCAGAGCTAACAACTGTTGCCAGTCTTCTTCTTGTTTTTTTTTTTTAATTCTTCTCCCCAAAGCAAACCGCTCCCCCCCCCCACATAGTTTCATATTCTAGTTGTGAGTGCCTCTGGTTATGCTATGTGGGACGCCTCCTCAGCATGGCCTGACAAGTGAGTGGTGCCATGTCCGCACTCAGGATCCGAACCAGCAAAACCCTGGGCCGCTGAAGCGAAGTGCGCAAACTTAACCACTCGACCACAGGGCCGGCCCCTGTTAGTCAATTTTTATTGTGTACATTTTAATTGAAATATTTGGAAAGGGTTAAAGTTGTAGCTTTTTTAGAATTAGTAGTTTGTGATATTTTTTTCTCTTTATTGTATTTCAGGGATTCAGTAACTCAACCAAGATGACTGAGTGGGTGGGTTAAGGTGCTCTGGTAACTTAGCTGCACATATTTTGATGACATTGATGATGTTGATATAATAATTTGATAGGGCTAACAGACATTCAGAAGTAGCTTTCTTAAGTGTTCTGATTTGGTTGTTAATGCAAAAAGAAGTTTTTTACTTCATTTTTCCATACATATTCATTGTACGGTTTAATATTCATTGATTCCTTCATTCAGTAGCTATTTATTGAGTACCTACTCCATCCCAAGCTCTGTTATGTATGCTGGAGACACAACAGTGAACAGAACACATAATAATCTCTGTCCTCAAGAAGTTTGCAATTCTAGTGAAAGACACACAATAAACAAGATTAATATGTGAAGTATATATGTTGTTTGGTAGTAATAAGGGCTAAGGAGAAAGATGAAGCGTGAAAGAAGGGCAGAAAGTGAATGAAGGAGGGTGTTACTGTTTTAAGTATGGCAGCAGGAAAGTCCTCATTGAAATGGTGTAAAGCAGAAAAGGCCTCCTTCATTTGCGTAAAAACCTGAAGAAAGTGTTCAGTTAAAAAAACTCCTTCATAAAACCTCAAGGTATTTAAATAACCTGCCAGATTAGTGTTGTTTTAATATTCTTTTAATTCTGTAACAAGGATAAGAATCTTGAAAATCTCAATAATATCATGGAATTGACATCACCATTTTTAGTGTGTCCTGTTAGTATAGTTTATTATATATTTATATTATTTTAAAGGATAAATTTGTTGCTTTATCTGGTAATTCTACTCACGTTCTGACCTCCAACTGCGGCAAATGTGTAATTTGGTTGGTTTTGTCTTTAGTAGAAAGAAAATCAATTAAATTCTGTTAACACATGTAGGTTCTAATGCACTAAAATTCATTTTAAATCTTATGGTACTGTGAATACATGTTCTGGACATCAACTTACTTATTCTGATTTTTTGAAAATGCTCTTTGTATAGTACTATTATTTGTCAACTTTTCCTAGATCTTTTGCAAACTTTAGGAAATGGAGAAACCCAAATAACTTCTTTCAGTTTTTTTATAGTTACGATTATTCCTCTAAAGTCTGTTTTTTTAACTTACTGCTTAGCCAAACTTTTTTTATTATTTGCGCATAAGAGCATAAGAATATTAATACTGATAGCATTTCATGACATTGTAAGATTTTGATCCTGCTATTAAAACATTTCCCAATATTCTTCATGAATAAAAGTGTTTGTAATTTTTATTCTTTTTAGTATAGGTCGAGAGAAGCAAGAATGACCACAGTCATGTGTCACTTAATGATGGGGATATGTTCTGAGAAATGTGTCGTTCGGCGATTTCAACATTGTGTGAACATCATAGAGTGTGCTTACACAACCTAGATGGGATAGCCTACTACACACCTAGGCTGTATGGTACTAATCTTATGGGACCACCATTGCATATGTGGTCCATCATTGACCAAAACGGCATTATGTGGTGCACGACTGTACTGTGCTTCATTTATCTATTTCCAAATATGCCTATCTTCCAATACTTACTCTTCTGGGCTACAGTTCACTCTAACGAGCTATCACTTGGGTAATATGATCGCCTAGAAGAGTGAGGTAGACTTTGTGCTTTTCTGCTTCAGCTGGATTCATGGTGCCTGTTAAACCCAGTGTGGTAACCCCTTGCATTGATATTTCAGTAGTTTGATATATTCACATGCAAAAAGTGCTGGACAGGGAAAAGCATAAACCATTTTCCTTACACAAATCCGTATTATAAAAATCGATTTTATTTTTAGTCAGATTTCTCATGGTAGTATAGAAGCCGTTATTTCAAGGCCCTTGTGATGTTATCACAAATGTTTGATAGTCATCTATCTAAGTCATATTCTGTTATTGTAAAGCACCTCATTGCAATACCAATTTAGAATAATCTATGGAAATATACAGTGAAATATATTCCATTTTTCTTTCACAATAACAAAAGTCTTAGTGCATGCTATCCCTTAATGCCACCGTTAAACTGTATTCTGCTATATGTTGCAGATAGTGTTTTTACTTTTTAAAAAATTAGTAGTATTGTGAAATAAACAGTGAATACTTAATATTTTCTAAGGGATCAAATGAATGCAGAAATAGTTACTCATTATCCAGTTCCTGCCTGAAGTAACATTTTAAGTGAGTTGAAGAAAATAGCTTGGTAGTCAAGTTTTATAATACAGACTAAAAAAGTCACTGAATCTTGATTGTAGGGAATACCAAAATGATAGTAAAGGAATAGGATAGTAGAACAAATGAATAAAAATGTGTTTTACTGTGAAGTAGAGGAGGGTCCTGAAAGTTAGACTAAAGTATAGATCATGAAGCTAAGGCTCAGTTCAAGATTGTGAGGAATTGAGGGACTGAATGAGTGATACTATTTTTGAAGCTACATTTCAGATTGAATATGAGGGGTAAGGTGGATCAAAAATGAGATGATTAGGTAAATTCTTTATATAAAACATTTATTCTTTTAGTGTACTTCTTTTCCTGTACAGTAAGTTATGTCCTAATAAAAATTAAAGAGCAAGTTGCATTTGGAAGATCAGGTCATTGTAACTCATTGACATTAGGCCACATAACTGAATAATGTCTTCCTTCAGTGAAATACATCAAATGAGATCAACAATTATGACTCATAAACATGCCTCGCAGGCATAAAACAGCAGGGAATTAGCATGTGAGGCTGATAAATATGCATGTAAATAAGCTCCCAAAGGAATAACATGGGTTTGATTGATAGGTTTAGAATTGGAACATATGTAAACCCCTTTATTCCTCATTCTGGTGTAGCTAAGTAAAGATGCGTTTTACTTGTTAAAAAGTTTCAATAACTTTGTAAATCTTAATGCCACATCTGTTTTTTTTTGTTGTTGTTGTTGGGTTTTTTGTATGTCACTTGTAAGATTAATTGAATTGTCTACAGGCTGGATGGCCCTCACATACAATAAATAGTGGAACATGTGAATGAGTGGCTATGCATCTGGGGCTAGAAATGGGGTAAGAATCTTTGAGAAATCACTGTTTTTACATTGTAAAGTGATGTATAGTTATAGGAAATTTCTTTTGGAAATAAACGTGACATAGCAGTTAACTCTCTAAATATACTTAATATCCTCTCTTTCTATATTTAGCTCCTAACAATGAAATTTCTACTTCTTCATTCATTTCATATTATTACTTTGATAGTCTTCAATTAAAATATATCTTTTTAATAATTTTTTTCTCAGTTCTTGATACCTGTGCTTTTTTTGGCCCTTTCAAGTCAGCATTTATAAGCGGGTGTGGAACTGTATTAGACAGCATGTGTTTAAATGGATGTTGAGGGGTCTCCAGTTTTGTGCCCAGCTTTTCAGCCACTAGATGACTTTGAGAATTATTAATTCCCTCCTTTAGGCTGAAGTCATTTCAGGTAAATGGAAGGAGAAATGTGGCTTTTGATTTCCTGGTGCAGAGTCTGAAGCCTTATTGCTGTGGAGGGTTCAGAGATTTGCTCACTAAGGGCATTGTGGTATGGGTTAGTGCCTGCATCTGTAAGAGAAGAACTTTCCTGTCTCCCTCTAGTAATAAACTAGCGAATAAGAAGCAGCATTAGCTTAATGCCATGAAAGAGCCTGTGGTTTCAAAGGAATCGTGTTTATGGTTTGGTGAGACAGGACTGAATTCTCCATGGCGTACATCTATCATTCTGCAGATCAAGGTTGTTGATAGGAACCTTAGGCCTTCTGAGTTTTGCGGCTTTGTTCTAGGTACTTGGGAATATATCAGTGAACAAAGCAAAGATGTTTGCCCTCATAGAGCTTACATTCTAGCAGAGGGAGACAATAAATAACAAGCCTAATAAAGAATTAAGGTAAATAGTGTCTTAGAAAGTGATAATTGCTTTGGAAAAAAGAACATTACCTTTTAAGGGGATTGATAGTGTATGTATGAATTAGGAGGCTGCAGAATTAAGTATCAGGGTAGATCTTTCTGGGAAAAAAAATTTGAGCTAAGACTTAAAGGAGTTGAAGGAATGAGCTACGTGAATACTAGGGGCAAGGACATTCCAAGCCAAGGAAATAGCAAGTACAAAGGTTCTAGGGGATGAACTGCCAAGCATGTTGTGCGAGTCAGGTAAGGATAGAGTGCTGTAAGTTAATGGAGCAGTCTTCTCCATACTAACCCTCAGGGGGTGTCACACTCCTCAGATGTGCCTGAATGAGGGGACACTTGATTCAGGTTGACTGAATCGCCACCTGCAACGGTCTTGCTGTCTCTGTTCTTTTGGTCATTCTTCCCTTTAGACCTTTTGCATTTTGGCACTTCATTTATTTTCTGTTGTTTATTCAGAATGTGTAATTCCCTTCTAACATTTTTTCTTGATTTAGTCTCTCTTCACCTTAACACAGTGAGATGGAGTTAGAGGCAAGGGCAGGATTTTCTTTAGTATAGAAGAAAGAGCTTCATAGGAGAAAGTAGATTCAGTTAGGGGATACAGAATTCAGATTCTGAAAGTAAGGAAAACCAGGCAAATCCATTGTCAAGATATGACAGATTTAAGTCCAAGATCCACAAACTCTGTGTTATAGTCGTCAATTGGGAATGATACTCCATTCCCACTTGTGTCTCCTTCCTCCGCCCTGAAGCCTTTGGAAGCATGCAAGGGCAGGGTTCTTTTGCTGGGAGGGTGGTAATTGAGGGGTTGTCATGGTAACTAGGAAACTCCAAGTGCTCAATGCTTTGCAGTGCACTAAGCAGTTCCACGTAATGAACAACTGTCTTGCTCTAAATGCCCACAGCTATACCACTGAGAAACACTGCAGCAAAGATAGTAAGGACCAGGTTAGTCCAAGCAAGCAAGAGTCCTATAGAACTTGGGAAGGCAGTTTTCTGGAAGAGTAAAGATTATGTGGGTCAACATGGGTAACATGGGCAAATTTCCTATCCTAATGAGATGGAAACTCGGGGCTGCATTTATGCTACTTGCCATTGTGGGGAAGCAAAGGCTGCTAATTAAAGGTGTGTTTGTGTACACACATTCAAGTAAAGGCAGAGCCCGCAGGTACTCATAAGACCCTATTAGCCTCCATGCTTAAAAATGAACATGTAGTTACACAATGAGAATTTCATATTATGGTGGTATGGTACTAATTCATGAAGCCATCTTCAGGATTACATATTCAAATACATGATAGTCTGGGATAAGAATTCTGATAATTACAAATTGGTTGTTTTGTTTTTAAAATTGCTAACTTGTTTTTAAGGACTTTGTAGCACATGTTCCTATACAAATTCTCTTGGAAATAGGAATTTTATTAGTTTCCAAGACAACTCACAGAACTGAGTATTGGCTATAAGTACTTTTTCTGAGTTAGTTTATGAGTAAAACAGTGTTAACATACTAAAGTATCTGATCACTTTTAACTGAAATTGTACAGAAAGAAGTAATATTTTGAAAAACTTTTAAAAAGAGTATTTTAAACAAACAGCAGGTCCCTTGTCTGTTTTGTGTACTTCTGGATCCCTGCACCACAGCACATAGGACGAAGTGATTATTTGTAATGAAATGAATGAAATACACCAGAGATACAGCCTTAGGTTTCTGTACAGGACAAAAAGTTTTAATGCTGTGGGTTGCATAATTCTCATCCTTTAATGAAAGAAAACCTCCATTTGTAAGTATTTCTTGGTGTTAACTTCAGAAGAAATTAATCACATTGCTCTTAGGTAATAATCATTGATTTTAGGTAAAGGTTATTTATAAGTATTTTTTTTTAAATAATATGTAGAAATATTTATAAACTTTGCTAATTATTAATCATTCTGTAGTGTTGAGTAATTGTAACTTTTTATATCTGTACCATTTTGGCCACCTGTATCACAAAGGAGGCAGAGCACAAGCCATACAGAGTGTTTGTAATGAAGCCTAAATTGAACCTGTACCTTGTAACTGCTTCTTGAGTGTCAGGAGGGAGGGAGCTGAGGATGAGCTAGGAAGGGCTGGCGGGAAGCTGGACCCTGTCTATCAGGTGGACTTTGGAGTCAGCATCCTACTTGATAAAATTAAAAAGGCATTGAACAGTTGGACAAAGGGTCAAACCCAGAATAATAACAGTAAAACATACTTCTTTGAACTTTATCTATAGCAAAACAAAGTATTTATAATCTTCTCATTAAAATTTGGTGGGGAAAGAGATCTTGGTGAGTTTTTAGGAAACAAGGATGGGTACAAGGAAATTAATTGTGTGTACCTGTTACCTAGGTATGAGTAATACAGTGTATCTTCTTTTTAGTATTATTGCCTTATTTTAGAAAATACAAAAAATTTACTAGGGCTTTCAAAAATTCACTTCTAAAATTTAGTCTTCCTCATCCTGTTCTCATAATAAACTTTTAAATTTCTTTGTGGTAAAATTTCCAATTCTGGTATTTTTCAGTAACTTAACTATTCCTGTTGAAGCTGGACTACTTTAGTCACCTTTGATAAAAACAAGAAACAAAACTTAGCATGTAATTCCTAAAACAAACAACAACTATAATTCTGAGGAAAGTGTCTAAGCCAGTGAAATCTAGGACCCTTTTTTCCTATAGGAATCTCTTATGTAGTGGTCTAACTTGATCCAAAGAGAGAAAAAAGGAAACGATGGCTAGCCTATGTATTAGATCACTATCTACCAACCTGGATTATACTGTGAGCCAATAAACTATCTAAACTCTCCATCAGTGTTTCCTAGAGTTGACAAAAAGCGGAAGTTGGCAAGTAGAGGAGTGAAATGGAAGTGAGATAATTAAAAAACAAATTGTCTACACATTGCCATAGATGAGTTTTCTTACACTTTGGCTTTCTCAACCACTTAACAGGAGCTATAGAGTTACCAGTTCAGGAGCCTGTTGTACAGGTATTCTTTATGATTCATCTGTTTTTCCAACTATACTATGTATTCTTTGAAAGGAGAGGCTGTGTATTTCATCCCTGAATTCCCCCAGGCACATGGCAGAAGCACACTAAGTTTCTACTGAAAGAACTGACTCAAGTGTTTTAGCTACAAACATGCTTACAGCAAGGCAGTAGCATTTCATCATGACATGAGAATACTGACTTGTCTTCTCCTTGGGACCTGTTCTTCCATTGATGTGGACTATAGGAACGCTTATAGGCAGAGCCAAGATATTTTTCAAGAGGCAATCCATGTGAGAAAATACTGTTTTGACCCCTCGGAGTATGTGCCACAAAAGATGGCAAGGATCTGGAAAATATGAAGAGAAAATGCAATCACTTGCCTATATCAGTTGTGAGGCAACACAGATCTGCATAACATCTGAGTTGAAGTAACATCACCACTTACTGGACTGACCAGAAGGAATTGGCTAAAAATATGTTCCTACAGAAATTGTTCTGCTTAATTGACTTTGTATGTCATTTACCATGTGTACATTAGAAAGTGGCTGCCAAAAACAAAGATCTGAACTTGGGTATATTTGATACTGGGTTCTTTTTACTCTGAATAGTTACACAGTAGGATCCTAAGCTTCTTTAAACATTTCTCATTTTATGGTAATGTACCCATATGATCTGTTTGGAGGACAAGACATATATTCCTGTTGCCACGGCAGGAGGTTGGGTATCAGTTTATCTGTGCTTATAAAGAGTATAAGTAAATTGAAAGTAAATGTGGGGTGGAGAGTGGACTGAGTCAGTTTCTTTTTCTGAGGATGAGTTATGCTTTAAAAGTGAATAATCAAGTTTTATTCCTCACCTAGTTGCTTTCTGTCAGGTAGTAGGATGATTCATTTCAAGTCTTTTCCCTTCACAGAAACTCCCCATTTGAACTTAGAGGAGTGTTCTTTGCTGTGGCCACCAGAGCCTTTTCTTTGTTTGCTGTAGCACCCTTACCTTCTGCTAGTAAGGTTTCTCAAGGCATTACTTTGTTGATCTAGACTAGGATTGGACAAATTTTTTTTTCTGTGATTGGCCACATAGTAAGTTTTATAGGCATTGCAGGCCATATGGTCTGGGGCAGCTACTCAGCTCTGTCCTTGTAATGCAAAAGCAGCCACAGGAAACATGTACATGAATGGGTATGGCTGTGTTCCAGTAAAACTTTATGATGACTAAAATTTGAATTTTGTATAATTTTTGTGTATCACAATATATCCTTCCTTTGATTTTTTTTTAAAATTTAAAATATAGAAACCATTCTTAGGTCTAGCCATACAAAAATAACTGATTTCTGGACCCCTGATCTAGACTTGTTCAGGAAGAATCACAGTTGGCTTGGCTTGCTGAAAATTCATTTTCTTCTCAATATATTATAATTTTTGATGATATCTGTTGGTATCTTAAAGAGAACCAAACTATTTACCATATATCTTAAGTTTTCTTAAAAAGGTAGTTGACTGTGTGGTAGTGCCCATCATTCTTTTTTTTTATTAAGGTGGGTTCATTCTTTTGTTTGTTTGTTTCTGGGAATACTAAGATGACTGTGAGAACCTGTGGGTCCGAGGAATTTATAATCTAGTGAGAAAAATAAAGATCTCACTTGAAATGTACCTTGTACGTGGCTAGGATTTTACTAAGGAGGAATGGGAGGAACATCCAAAATATAGGGTGTGGTAAAATCAAAGATGGAACAAAGGGATATATAGCATGTTGAAAAAAGTGATTATCTAGGATTGAGTGGAGTATAGATTTCTTGTTGGTGATGGCTGAGAGATAGGGAATAATAAGGCTGGCACAGTGTAGAATGGAGTACAAAATGGAGAGATGGAATCAGGCAAATTAGTCAGAAGGCTAGTCACCAGTTAGGAGGCTATTTCAGTTGGCTATGAGATGATGAGGCTGTCAGGAAGGGACATAAGTACTGGTAATAGAAGAAGGAAATAGATGAGAAAGGATATAGATAAGAAACTATACAAGGTGATTCTTGTATAGTTTTAATCAAATGGTGGGGACAGAAACCATGAATGAGAGATGTGTGAGTTAGCAAATGAGAATATGGAAGCAGTGTCTGTATGTCACTTTTTATTTTTTTTTAAAAGATTGGCTCCTGAGCTAACATCTGTTGCCAATCTTCTTTTTTTTCTTTTTGTCCTCCCCAAAGCCCCCCAGTACATAGTTGTTTATTCTAGTTGTGAGTGCCCCTGGTTGTGCTATGTGGGATGCTGCCTCACAGTGGCCCAATGAGCAGTGCCTTGTCCTCACATAGGATCTGAACCAGCAAATCCCTGGGCCACTGAAGCAAAGCATGCAAACATAACCACTTGGCCGCAGGGCTGTCCCCTGTATATCACTGTTTCAAGCAGTGATGAAGTAAGTGAAATAAGGTCAAAGGAAAAATGCTCTAGATCTAGAAAAGATTTTTGAGCCTATGGGACCCAATTTACCTTGAAAGAGGAAGGAATCAGCAAAGAGGAAGGATTTGGGGTTGATATAGAAAGAAGTACTTGTAGGGTAGGGTCCCAGTGAAGGAAAAGGAGAGAATAAAATATCTGGTAATCAAGAGAGAACCCTTGGATTACCAAGAAAAAGTAAGATATAAGATGGTGGCATAAGCAGACTGTGAACTCATCTCCTCCCACGAACACAACCAGGTTACAACTATTTTTGAAAAAATTACCCAGGATAGAAAACTTAAAGCTGGATAAAAAGAACCCCCACAACAAGGGACAGTCCTGACTAAGGCGGAAGAGGCAGAAAGCCACCTTTGGGAGCAGTGGAGTTTCTCTGCCAGCCAGGCGGGAGCCACCCGAAGGTACACAGCCCTCCCTGGAGGAGTGAGGTCTGGAGCAGGGGCCAATACTGCTATAAGCATCCTTCAGACTCAGCACAACTGAGGCGAAGGTCTTACAATCTGGCTTCACTGGCTACTAACTGCAGAGAGGATACCCCTAGAAAAGCTATCAGTAGAAAAGACCTGGGTCTTAAAGGGCCCACGCACAAAATCACCCATCTCAGAAATCTAAAATCACCAGAGAGAAGACTGACAGACCTTTGGTGAAAAGAGACTCACCTGGTGGGCTCTGCGGGCATCTCGGGGAGAGGAGGGACCTCTCCGGAGACCGAGACATCGGTGGAGGCCATTGTTCTGACCTGGTCCAGGTGTGCCACACAGACCCCAGCAGACCAGACACCACTGAGGTTCTTCCCTTGCCCTCTTAGCCCAGGGGTCTGCCACACCCACTACAGCACTGATTTAATCCAGTTCAGCCACAGCAGGCAGCCTGCCCTAGGGACTGGCCCCACCCAACAGCAAACCCTCAGGCTACTTGTTGGCCTGCATTGAATGGGTGCCTTCATCCTCTACAAGCAGGTGAGTTTGATGCCTCTGTGGGGCAGGGCATGTGTGAGGACCAGGTGAACTGTGTGGGGCATTGGTGGAGAGGTGGGGGCCTCTGCAGTGGGGTGCTGGGGTATGTTCCAGGGGGTTGAGAAGTGTGCTCGGACCAGGACCGTGTTGACCGTGTGTTCCTGTGGGGGATAAGGCTTATCAGCTGCAGAAGACCTGTGCTTCACAAATAGCCATAGAAAGGATCAGCCCCACCTTCCAAAGCCTGAGACAATTGAGTGCTCCCATGCCTAGGGCCAGCCCCACTCAGCTGCACTCCTAAGAGAACTGACAACAGGCTTGTAGGCCTGAGGCCTATTGCAACTGTACGCCCCTGAGCCTAGCAACCAGCTACACTGGGTACCAACCCAATTAAGAGGAAAACTGCAACAGGAGTGTGCTGATAGATTTTGTAGCCAAACGGTGCTAGGGCTCCCCAAATCAGATTTACAAACAGGTGGCCAGAGAAAGAAAGACCAGACTCCATGGGTACCAGCATTAAGAACAACCCTGCCATAGCAGAAGGACACAAGTAGCCCACAAAGGGATTACTACTCCTGCATCATTTGGACTGGCAGCGAGAGGGAACCACACTGCTGGTTTAATAAGGCATGTCTTACATAGACCACTTCTTCAAGATCAGGAGACATAGCTGACTCACCTAATACACAGAAATAAGCACCGAGAAAGAGGCATAATGAGGAGACTAAATGAAACAGAAACAAGTGACCTACCCAACACAGAGTTCAAACAAAATCTCATAAGGAGGCTCATAGATATTGGGAGAAGACTGGATGTACACAGTGAGCTCATTAGCAAAGAACTGGAAAATATAAAAAAGAACCAATCAGAAATGAAGAATACAAGACTGGAAATGAAAAATTCACTAGAGGGACTCAATAGCAGAGTAGAGGATACAGAAGAACAGATCAGCGAGCTAAACAAAAGACTACAGGAAAACACCTAAGCTGAACAGAAAAAAGACAGAATGAGAACAGTCTACGGGAATTCTGGGACAACATCAAGCACACTAGCATCTGTATTATAGGTGTCCCAGAAGGAGGAGAGAGAGACAAAGGGGCAGGAAATTTATTTGAAGAAATAATAGATGAAAATTTTACTAACCTAAGGAAGAAAAAGACATCCAAGTACAGGAAGTACAGAGCTCCAAACAAGATAAGCCCAAAGAGGCTCACACGGAGACACATTATAATTGTCCAAAATTAAAGATACAGAGAGACTCCTAAAAGCAGCAAGAGAAAGGCAACAAGTGATATACAGAGGAAAGCCCATAAGGCTATCAGCGGACTTCTCAGCCAAAACGGTACAGGCGAGAAGAGAATGGCATGACGTATTTAAAGTACTAAAGGGAAAAAACCTACAGCCAAGAATACCCTATCCATCAAGGTTGTCATTCAGAATGGAAGGAGAGATAAAGACCTTCCCAGACAAGCAAAAATTAAAGGAGTGTATTGCCAAGAAACCAGTTCTACATGAAATGCTGAAGGACTTATTTAAGTGGGAAAGCAATGACCACAAATAGGGATAAAAAAATTATCAAAAAAAAGGAGAAACCCCAAAAATTCCAGGCAATAAAATCACTTGTAAAGGTAAAAATATAGTAAAGGTAGCAGATCAACTACCTGTGAAGATGATATGAAGGTTAAAAGACAAATGTACTAAAATTACCTATTTCAATGATACGAGGGTAATGGATAGACACTACCTAAACAAGAGACTATATATGATTTCAAAACAAAATGTGGGACGAGGGGAGTGAAAAAATAGAGCTTTTAGAAAGAGGTCAAGCTAAAGAGTCTATCAACTCGATATAGACTGTTATATACATAGAATATTGTATAGGATCC
Organism: Equus quagga; assembly: GCF_021613505.1. Lineage (NCBI taxonomy): Eukaryota > Metazoa > Chordata > Mammalia > Perissodactyla > Equidae > Equus > Equus quagga. The sequence goes on from NC_060267.1 coordinate 163,125,800, forward strand.
TCATGGTAATCACAAATCAGAAACCAATAGTAAGTAAGCAAAAATGTAAGACAAAAGAAATCAAACATATTACTAAAGATAGCCATCAAACCACAAGGGAAGAGAGCAAGAGAAGAAGAAAGGAACAGAGAAGAACTACTAAAACACCCAGAAAGAAAAAGTAACCAAATGGCAATAAACACATATTTATCAATAGCTACTTTAAATGTCAATAGACTAAATGCTCTAATCCAAAGGCATAGGGTGGCCAATTGGATAAAAACACAAGACCTATCTATATGCTGCATACCAGAGACACACTTCAGATCTAAAGACACTCACAAACTGAAAGTGAAAGGATGGAAAGAGATATTCCATGCAAATTGAGAAGAAAAGAAAGCGGGGGTAGCAATACTTGTATCAGACATAATAGACGTTAAAACAGAAACTGCAACGAGACGAAGACAGGCACTACATAACGATAAAGGGAACAATCCAACAAGAAGATATAAAACTTGTAAACATCTATGCACCCCACATAGGAGCACGTAAATGTATAAAGCAATGATTAACAGACATAAGAGGAGAAATAGACAGTAACACAGTAATAGTAGGGGACTTTAACACTCCACGTACACCAATGGATAGATCATCCAAACAGAAGATCAATAAGGAAACACTGGCCTTAAAGGACACATTAGACCAGGTGGACTTAGTAGATATATACAGAACATTCCATCCAAAAACCACAGAATGCAAATTCTTCTCAAACGCACATAGAACATTCTGCAGGATTGATCACATATTAGGCCCCAAAACGAGTCTCAATAAATTTAAGAAGATCAAACTAATGCCATGCATCTTTTTTGACCACAAAGGAATGAAACTAGAAATCAGCTACAGGAAGAAAACCAGAAAAGCCACAAAAATGTGGAGTTTAAACAAAATGCTACTGAACAACGATTGAGTCAATGAAGAAATCAAAGGAGAAATGAAAAAATTCCTGGAGGCAAATGAAAATGAAAATACAACATCCCAAAATCTATGGGATACAACCAAAGCAGTCGTAAGAGGGAAGTTTTTAGCAATTCGGGCCTACCTCAATAAAGAAGAAAAATCTAAAATAAACAATCTAAAAGCACATCTAAAGGTACTGGAAAAACAACAACAAACAAAGCCCAAAATCAGCAGAGGGAAGGAAATAATAAAAACTGGAACTGAAATAAACAAAATAGAGACTAAAAAACAATAGAAAAAATTAATGAAACCGAGAGCTGGTTCTTGGATAAGATAAACAAAATTGACAAACTCTTAGCTAGACTCACCAAGAAAAAAAGAGAGAAGGCTCAGATAAATAAAATCAGAAATGAAAGAGGAGAGATTATAACGGACACCTCAGAAGTACAAAAGGTAATAAGAGAATACTGTGAGAAGCTATAGGCCAAAGAATTGGATAATCTAGAAGAAATAGATAAATTCTTAGAATCATCCAGTCGTCCAAAACTGAATAAAGAAGAAGTAGAGAATCTGAATAAACCAATCACCAGTAAGGAGATGGAAACAGCAATGAAAAACCTCCAAAAAAATAAAAGTGCAGGACCAGATGGCTTCCCTGGTGAATTCTACCAAACATTCAAAAAAGACTTAATACCTATCCTCAATCTCTTCCAAAAAATTGAAGAGAAGGGGAGACTTCCTAACTCCTTCTACGAAGCCAACATTATCCTGATACCAAAACCAGACAAGGACAACACAAACAAGCAAAATTACAGGCCAATATCACTGATGAACATAGATGCAAAATCCTCAGCAAAATACTAGCAAATCGAATACAACAATACATTAAAAAGATCATGCATCATCATCCAAGTGGGTTTCATTGTAGGGATGCAGGGATGGTTCAGCATCCACAAATTTATCAACATGATACACCACATTAACAAAATGAAGAATAAAAATCACGTGATCATCTCAATAGATGCAGAGAAAGCATTTGACAAGATACAGCATCCATTTATGATAAAAACTAAATAAAATGGGTATAGAAGGAAAATACCTCAACATAATAAAGGCCGTATATGACAAACCCACAGCAAATATCATTTTCAATGAGAAAAACTGAAAGCTGTCTCTCTAAGAACAGGAACCATACAAGGATGCCCACTGTCACCACTCTTACTTAACATAGTATTGAAAGTACTAGCCAGAGCAATCAGGCAAGAAAAACAAATAAAAGGGATCCATATTGGAAAAAAAGAAGTGAAACTGTCACTCTTTGCAGATGACATGATTTTATATCTAGATAAATATATATATCTAATATATATCTAGAAGAATCCACTAAAAAACTTTTAGGAACAATAAATGAATACAGTCAAGTTGCAGGATACAAAGTCAACATACAAAACTCAGTCTCGTTTCTATACACTAACAACGAAGTAGCAGAAAGAGAAATTAAGAATACAGTCCCATTTACAACTGCAACAAAAAGAATAAAATACCTACGAATAAACTTAACCAAAGAAGTGAAAGATCGGTACACCGACAACTATAAAACATTATTGAACGAAATTGAAGACGACACAAAGAAATGGAAAGATATCACGTGCTCTTGGATTGGAAGAATTAACATAGTTAAAATGTTCACACTTCCTAAACCAATCTATAGATTCAACACAATCCCTATCAAAGTTCCAACAACATTTTTCACAGAAGTAGATCAAAGAATCCTAAAATTTATATAGAACAGTAAAAAACCCTGAATAGCCAAAGGATTCCTGAGGAAAAAGAACAAAGCTGAAGTTATCACACCCCCTGATTTCAAAATATATTACAAAGCCATAGTAACCAAAACAGCGTGGTACTGCCACAAAAACAGACACACAGATCAATGGAACAGAATCGAGATCCCAGAAATGAACCCACACATTTATGGACAGCTAATATTTGACAAGGGAGCCAAGAGCATACGATGGAGAAAGGAGAAGTCTCTTCAATAATTGGTGTTGGGAAAAACTGGACAGCCACATGCAAAAGAATGAAAGTAGACCATTCCCTTACACCATGCACAAAAATCAACTCAAAAATGGATTAAAGACTTGAATGTAAGACCCGAAACCATGAAACTTCTAGAAGAAAACATAGGCAGTTTGCTCTTTGACATGGGTCTTAGCAGCATATTTTCAAGTACCGCATCTGGACGGGCAAGGGAAAAAAAGAAAAAATGAACAAATGGGACTACATCAAACTAAAAACCTTCTGCATAGCAAAGGAAACCATTAACTAAATGAAAAGACAACCTCAAAATTGGGGCAGAATATTTGCAAACTAGATAAGGGGTTAATATCCAAAATATACAAAGAAATCATACATCTCAACAACAAAAAAACCAACAACCCAACTAAAAAATGGGCAAAAGATCTGAACAGAGATTTCTCCAAAGGAGATATACGGATGGCCAATAGACATATGAAAAGATGCTCAACATCATTAGCTATCAGGGAAATGCAAATCAAAACTACAATGAGGTATCACCTCACTCAGGTCAGAATGACTGTAATTAACAAGACAGGAAACAAGTGTTGGAGAGGATGTGGAAAGAAGGGAATCCTTGTACACTGCTGATGGGAGTGCAAGCTGGTGCAGCCACTATCGAAAGCAGTGTGGAGTATTCTCAGAAAATTAAGAATGGATCTACCATATGATCCAACTATCCCACTGTTGGATATTTATCCAAAGAACTTGAAAACACAAAGGCATAAAGGTACAGGCACCCCTATGTTCACTGCAGCATTATTCACAATAGCCAAGACTTGGAAGCAACCTTGGTGCCCATCAAGGGATGAATGGATAAAGAAGATGTGGTATTTATACACAATGGAATACTACTCAGCCATAAGAAATGATGAAATCTGGCCATTTCTGACAACATGGATGAACCTTGAGGGTATTATGCTGAGAGAAATAAGTCAGAGGGAGAAAGTCAAATACCGTATGATCTCACTCATAAGTAGAAGATAAAAACAACGACAAACAAACACATAGCAATGGAGATTGGATTGGTGGTTACCACAGGGGAAGGGGAGGGCAGGGCAAAAGGGGTGATTAGGCTCACATGTGAGGTGAGGGACTATAATTAGTTTTTGGGTGGTGAACATGATGTAATCTTCACAGAATTTCAAATATATTATGATGTACATCTGAAAGCTATATAATGTTGTAATCCAGTGTTCCTGCAATTAAAACAAAAGTAAAACAAAAAAGGGAGAGAAGTCTCTTCCTCTGAGATAGAAGAGAAACAGAAGAATGTTGGTGAATATTCAGAGAAGTTTCTGTTAGTGTGAAGTATGTGGTGACATTTTGTGTTGGAGTGGAGCGGTCAGTTGGGAAAACCAGTAACTCTTGTTTGATGACCTTGATTTTAACTAAGAGTAAGGAAGGCAAGTACAGATAAAGAACTTAAGAAATAATGTGTCAATAAAATTAATAATAAAATCACCAATCGCTGTGAGAAGAGGATAAATTGAGACAGGATCACATGAGATTGTGTGGACCCCATCAGCAGTCCCCATGTTGTTCTTATGCAGTGATCAGAGCAGAGATCAGTGGCTGGGACATATAGTTGCGCAAATGGTTTTTTCAAAGCTGAGATTAGGGTGAGGCAAGTGAAAGGATCAGTATTACTGATTTTCCATTTGCCTTATGCTTTAATGTGGCTTGGAATAGCAATGTTCCTGATCTTGTCTTCATTCAAATTTTTGATATTTTGTAATTATGGATTTTTTTTTTCGCATTCATGTGGTTTGTAAAAAATACTATGTTAAAATATTTTTGTCTTACTGAGTTTTTGGCATCCCCTAAATTTTATGAGCAAGGTAAGTGTGCAACTTTCCCTCCTCACCCTAATCCCTGTCCTAGTTTATTGAACAAACAGTCAGGTTTCCTATGGTTGATGATTGACTTGAATAGCATAGCTGATGATCAAAGAACTCCGAACAGAAGATCTTAGAGAAAGTGAGCTTGAGATGATGACCATATTATCCAAAGCAGTAGAACCCCAAAGTAGGCAAAAAGGGACCAGCAAATTAAGTAGAAATAGTGATACAAAATTAAACATTGCTGCAACCCAGCTTATTTACTGGTAACTTGCCAGACACTATGAAAAATGTCTACAAACCAAATCAAAAATGGCATTTAGAGACAGAATGGTGGTAGGGGGTTTTTTATTTTTTATTTTTTAGTTGTTTTTTAATTCCATTGCCTGTTTATATGTTTGACATACTAAGCCTTTGAGGAAAGAAGTCCTTTTCTGCTCTGAGGGAGTTGCTTTCTGACAGAGAGGACCATTTCATGACCATGCTGACCTCTTACTATCAATTATTCACCGATTAGTGCCTTGCTTTATTTATAAGTGATGTTCCTGATAATGTAATGTGGCCAAGGTAAAAGAAGATAGCTCATGGCACATTGCATTCTGAAATAGGAAAATTAATGCCAGGAATGTATGTAGAACCATGGGATCTATGCAGTCTGGCATTGCATTTTTATTGTGCTATCTTTAAAGGGAAGGTAATGCTTCAGTTTATCCAGGCTTTATCATTCTTTTATAGAGCCCAAGTGAGCTCTCTTCTTTAGAGCCATAGTAAGCAAACAACAACTAATACTATAAACTTGGCGAGGGTTCTTAAGATCTGAAAGGTTTAAATATAAATATGTGGGTAATGAAGGAGACCAAGGAAATTAAGTTACCCCACCATCCCCTTCTCTTCCATTTGTTAGGACAGAGCAGAGCTGACTTCTTCAAGAATGAGTAAAGAGTCAAACAACGACCACAGGATTCAGTAGTATAAAATAAGGGGAGCATTGTTCTTAGGGGACAGAGAAAAGACATATTTGTGGAAAAGATTTAAATCTAGGAAGTAAACTTTATTAAAATGTTCTTTGTGTTTTCAATAAGCATACATGTTCTTTTGATGCCAGGTATGAAAGATGGTAAAAGCCTGAGGTGAAAAGAAGTTTGGCTGAGATATCGGAAAAAGTAAAGAAGGAGCTAGCAAGAAATTATAAGAAATTAAAATATAATAGCTGAAATAAAATATCTGTTAGAAGCAGTAAAGAACAGAATCAATGAAGCAGAAATTCAAAGCATAGGTAGGGAGGACAGATTGAAAGGATTGTGTAAAATGAGATGATGAGTGTGATGAGAACCAAAGTACCTTGTAGAACATTGAAATCTTAGAGAGGGAATTGGGGAGGATGGGAGACCACTTCACAAGGACCTTTGATTCTTGGGTTGTGAGTTCAGATTTCAATTAGTAATCAGGTAAAACAAAACATAAATACACACACACACACACACACATACACACATACACAGAGCAGTGCAAGCCCTTGACTTTTGTCCTACCTTGATGAACGTGATTATTTATGTGAAAATTATTCTGGTAGTTTTAGAACTATTGAGGGAGAAAACGAAAGCAGATACTGAATCTTCTGAGAAGTAGCAGTCCGTGGGTTAGGTTATGAAGCCAGGGAAAGGAGTGTGGTGGTTTTGCAAATGAAGAACGACCAAAGCAGCTTCAAAGCATTGTGGACGAGGAATCAGCAAACTCAGTATCTATCGGATACAGAGGTGAAAGAGTGAACACCTCTAAGTCTGGGCTTTGAGAGAAACCCACAGTAAATACATAAGAACATACTAACAAAACCTGTCGGATGTGCAAGGAAAGGAGACTTTCAATCCTACAGAGGTGTTTGTGTGTACATATGTGTAAAGAAAACATGAATGATTATCCTCACTGAAAATGAAGTTGAACTGTGCTTGTTGCATCATTGCTTTAGTATTAACATGCCTGTGAGTAATACATATCATAAACTACATATACTTCTAATTATACTGCCTTGTCCTATACTGTGCTTGAATCAACCTACTGTAGGATTTTATTTTTTGTGCTTTATTTGCAAGTTAACATTTTAATAATTATCATAAATAGTTACCTGATTTGCATATTCTGGTTCATAATCCAACTGTTCTGTAGATCAACCACAGTTCTCTTAGTTTCATGCCAAGACTTCTATATTAGTCTGAATAATCTATCCTAGACTGCATTTCTGTTTCCAGTTCTCTGAGCTTTTTATAACTCTAAATATAGTGCTTTTTTAATCGAAAGATTGAATCATGCATGTGCTAGTATAATAATCTCTCTGACCCACTATTATATTAAAGTTAGTTTTTATTATTGTATGATTACCAACATTTCTATGTAGTATCTTCTTTTTTTTTAACTTCCATAGTCCTGTGAGTTTGATATTCAAGTGGTATTTAAGTGATCCGTCGTCTTTGTCCTTTCAGCGTATATATTGAAATGAGCAATAGTGGGGTATACATAATAAGAACTGAAACATTTGGAAAACATTACCTTTTGACAGTGAAATTATAAAATCTATGTAAAATAAATAACAGGAATGGTCATATTAGAGAGGCAAAATGACTGAGAGACCAGATTAAGAACTTGGCTATAATGTAACTAATGATACTAACATACCTAGAGAATAACTTAATCTGTGAGAAGGAGGGTTGGCTGGAAATGGAAAGCAGTAAATATTGGTAATGACCATTTGTGCCTTAGCTACAGAATGAGCAGTTGTTTCAGAAACCATAATGTTCTTAACAGTTATCTCCAAAGATGTGGAAGGATGACTGTACCAAGTTGGAAGAATCGAAGCCATTAAGATTAGAGTCTTCTAACCCCCTTTTACTATGATATTTTCCTTATCAATTTACATTCTGAAAGCTTGACTTCCCGGGTATTTTTTCTTACATGTAGACACTGTAGTGATTAGATTCTCACAAATATCTGATCTTCCTCACAGATTTTTTTTTTGCGCCCCATAATATGTTCATTAATTGACATATATACTATAATTTCTTATATGAACAGAATTGGCTTGAAGTACCTGACTCCGGTAAATCTGATGTACTGAAAAATTCAGCCTTCAGGGTTTAAGACTGGTGCTTACCACCAGAGTCCTAGAGGTATCAATATGAAATAGACCACATTCCATGAGGGTTACACTCAACTCCATGTAATATATTCCTGTTGTGTAATATATTCCTGTTGTATAATATAATCAGATATATCCTCCTGGATTTCTTTTTAAATCCTGTCCTTGTCTGCTGTTTGCTATAAATTAATAGGGTCAATTTTACAAGGAAAACTCCATTTTTTCTGAGGCATTGTTCCTTTATCTATCTCTTACCCGTGAATAGTGATTTGTATTCATTTACCCTTGTCTTAACATTCTCCTTAAACACATAAAACTGTGAGTAATTGATAAAGTGAGCTCTATAGTATTATTTTTTAAATGTTTGAACTGTTCTCTATAAGCAAGTATGAGATAAGAGGTCAAGTCTTCATCGTTCTCATATCTCTATTCTCTATGGTGCCACACAAAGTGTTTTAAGTTATTTGAATTAAACTACAATATTTAAATAAATATAATCATGAGATATTTTTCCCTGACTTAAGAGTACTCATCCTTAAGGTTAGAAATTGGGTCAGCTTGTCTTGGTGGGGAGTTTGCTATGACAGAAGTTAGTTAGCTGCTTAATTGGCAGAATGAAGACATCAGCTTCTGGCGCACTGTCTGCCACATAGTAAGCTTTAGCTGGACATTTGCTGAGTGAGTTAACTTAAGTAGAAAGTTATGATGGTAAGCTTTGAAAGCCATAATACATAAAGTTAAATAGAAATAGTAGAGAGGACTTCTCATTTCTGATCAGAGATGTAGAGATCTGGGGGGAAAAAAATCATTTCCAACTTTACAACAATAAAAAGCTGGACAAACAACAAGTTCACTACTTTTCGAACCTGTTGAATGCTGAAGTTGCAGGGCAATGAACTGGCCCAGAATATAAGGAGAGACACACAGCTCTCTGTTGCAGAGAGAGGCAAGGTGCAAGTACTGACTTACCTGGGCAAGACACAGCCAGGCACCTATAGAAAGAGTTTAACTAAAGTGATCATTGAATTGGTGGAGGCCGAGTGTGTACTGGTGAGAAAAGGTGAAGCCCTTGGGGACTACACAAATAAGAGGACTCCACACTGTCTGTGTGGATTTTTCTTTAGGAACCCCATTAGGCAGTCAAAGAAAATCTCCCCTGTGGTAAAGAGCTGGGGGAAGAGTATAGCAACCACAGTAGGAGGAGCAATAATCTCCACCTGGACTCTCTCTTCTCTTATGGAACAAAGCCATATTCTTTTGGGGGAGCTGCAACAATTACTGGTGCCTTAGGGCACTGGTGGAATCCCTTTGCAGCTGGGAATAGCAACAGGGGAAAAAAACCCTCAACGCCTGGGGGTGTGGGTGTAGGAATGTCTACAGAAACCAGGACTATACCAGGGAAGGAGAAGGGTCACCTAGAAGCACTCAGATGAAACCTGAGGACACAGTGCTCGTCTAAGACTAAGACTTAAAAAAAAAAAAAAAAAAAGACTAAGACTTAATCAAAACATCAAAGAACATTTTTACCCATTTTTCACTTCCTGCTGCCAGGATAACAAGTGTCAGATAAGAAGGAACTTGCAAGACATACAACCTTTTTCACACAGACTTAAGACAAGTGTGGAGCAGTTACGAGAATGAAAAGAACTCTTTGGCAAACTAGATCCCCTATCCCCAATGCAAGGTGTCACTATAGGAATTTGCAGCTTGTGGTGCTCTCAGTGTAGCCATAGCAATGACAAGTTTCAAACCTAACTCTACTCCTAATTAGAGTAACTCAAACCCCGGTGCTAAAGTTCTATTAGAAGAAAGTGCGTGATGATTTCCAAGCACATCAACTACCTTAGTCTCTACTTTTATAATATCTGATGACAGCAATACATAAGAACTTCAACAAAAAGTTACAAAGCGTATGAAAAGGCGAGAAGAAAATATGCTCAAAAGAGATAAAGCAGTCATCAAAACCAGACTCAGTTATAACACAGATGTTGGTATTGTCTCACAAGGAATTTCAGATAACTGTGAATTGTGTTAAAGGCTCTAGTGGAAAAGTTGGACAACTTGCAAGATCAGATGGTCAGTTTCAGCAGAGAGATGAAAATTATATCAACAAATTGAATAGAAATCCTAGAAAGATGAAACACAGTATGCCTATGACAAGGGTCATCAGTAGAATTGACACAGACAAAAAGAAAAAGTCCGCAAACTGGAAGATATATCAATAGAAATTACCCAAATTGAAATGCAAAGAGAAATAAGAATTAAAGAGAACACCCGAGAACCATGAGACAATAGCAAATGGTACATGTAATTGGAATCCCAGAAGAAGAGAGGTACAGAAGAAATATTTGAAGAAATGATGGCTGATAATTTCCCAAAATTAATGACAGACCCAAAAGTACAAATCCAAGAAGCTCAACGAACACAATGCAGAATAAATACAGAAAACAAAAATAAATAAAAATAATTTTATACGGGGCCACATCTAGGCATAAAGGAGCTGTGAAATGTATTCCGGAGCTGGGTTGCCATATGCCCAACAAAAAGGAGAAAATAGATTTGGGATAACAGCCAGTATTCTATAATACATAAATATAGGTTCACAAAATGCAGATGCTAGTCTTTTAGGCATTGACTTTCAATCAAGTTATTCCTCATACAGACAATTCTATATAGGATGCTCTAGAGTGAGCAGCAGTAGGAATATATTTACTTACTGGTGGTTTATAATTATTTTGGGCTATGCTGTAAAGATCAGCTATTGTTTAAAATTCTCTGCAGCCATTTAAAGTTGTTTTACAATAATATGAAACCATATATTGTATTCAAACAGTAGAATATGTATATATGGTGCATTTTGTTAAAAATTTGAGGAAATCTGTTGAAATACTAACAATGGTAAAATTATGAGTGGCCTTTTATTTTCTTCCTTGTATGAATCTGCATTTGAAAGTTTTCCACAATAATTGTGTGTTAGTTTTGTGGTTTTTATCAATTTGTATTAATTTTGTAGTTTTGTTAATACCTTTGTATTAACTTTGTAATACTTTTAAAAGCCAGAGCTAGTCAATTTAACTTTGTGTCTTAAGATAGGTAGGGAAAGATTTATGCACAAAGATATTTACCATAGTGTTATTTAGAACAGTTAACTATTTTAAATATGGAAATATCCATTTATAGAAAAATAGTTAAATAAAGAATATTCATGATTGCTGTATTATGCAGCCATTTAAAATTGTGTTGTAAAAGTTTTTAAAATAACATGGGAGAAGTGCTTACACTAATTATACATGAAATAATAGAACACAAAATTGTTTCTGTATTGTGAGGTTTCAATTTCATAGAAAAAAGACAAAGGAAAAATATTTCCCCTCATGTATTACATTATAGGTGTTTTTCTTTCTCTTTTTCTTTTCTTCTTTTTTGTTTTCAAAATCTTTTTCTTTTTGCTAGTTTTTATCTTAATTTCTCTCAACTGTACAAGTTTTTAATGTATAGGTATTTGTTTTACAATGCAAAAATAAAACATATCCAAGAAATGAAAAGTAAGTGAATACTAGCATTGGTCAAATTACTTTCCACATTCTGTTATAATCTCATTTTTCATTTAGATAAACTTTATATTTATTCTTTATACTGAAACTAAATACAACTATGGAGAAGATAATAAGATTCTATTGATGACTTATAGAAAGTGATTCTGATAATGTTTTTAAAAAGATTTGAATTCTGAACATTTGCCAGGAGTCCATATTCTCCCATGGTTCCTTGAGACCTTGTTCATTTTATTTTTTAAATCTTGTGTCTCTCTCTCCTTCAGATTGGCTATCTTCTATTGATCTGTCTTCCAATTCACTGACTTATTCCTCTGGCAACTCCATGTTGTTATTGAGCCCATCTAGTGAATTGTTTTTTAAATTTCAGATACTATACTTTACAGTCTTAAAATTTCAATTTGATTCTTTTTAGTAGCTTCTACTTTTTTTTTTTAATAATGAACGTCTATCTATTTATTTCAAGAGTATGCACTATTGCTTCATGGAGAAAAGTGATAGTAGCTTCTGTAAGTGTTTGTTGATTCCAACATCTGGGTCATCTCAGGGTTGCCATCTTTTGATTGTATTGTACTTTGAAAGTTGGTCAGATTTTCCTGGTTCTAGGTATATCAAGTAATTTTGGATTGTATCCTGAAAATTTTGAGTATTTTCTTTTGAAGCTCTAGATCCCACGAAATCCTCTAGAGAAATCTTTTCTTTCCTTTCCTCTTTCCTTTCTCCTTTCCTCTCCTCTTTTTTTCCCTCTTTTCTTTTCACAGGCAGTCCCCCCAATTAGGTTCAGCCTGCCAGTTCTGCCTCACCTTCTATGGGTGGTGGTTCCAGTGTCAGTTTAATTTTCAAAATCCTTTCTATGCTTTTTGAGTTTGTACTTTGCATGTGACCCTCAGGGGTTAGTCTTTGACTTTGGTGGTAGTTTATATCATAGGTCAATTCTCCAAGCTTTTGCTGTGCTTCTTTGGGTATGTTTTGAGCATATACAGCTTAGTGGTGAACCCAGGATTTGTGTCAGTTCATATACAGAATTGGAGAATCCTCTTGTCCAGCTTCTGCAGGATAACCCGACACCCTCTGGCTTGTTCTGTCAGAGCTTTTGACTCTCATGCTATTGTACAGCTCCGTGAGTGGGCCCACTTTTGTGGCCAAGTGATGACAGAAAGAGAAAAGAAGAAAGTAATGGAGATTCCTCACTCGCTGTTCACACAGCAGGGACTCCTTTTCCTAGTTTTCTGTCTGAAAAGATAGCTTTATTCCTCAAGGTTTTATATGTCCACATCACTGCAACCACCCATCCACTGTGGCAGAGTAGTTCTACAATTAGGCCTGGCTTCATTGCAAGATTGGAAGTGAGAAAAGGGAAACAGAAAAGAGGATTCTTTTCCCAGTCCCAAAAAAAATGGAATTAGAGTTTTTGCTGTCTGTGCCTATTTAGTTCTCAGATTCAGCCTGACCTGAGCTCGAAGCTGAGAGAGAAAGGAGAGGGAAAAAACCCAGAAAACACACCACCACTGTGTCTTTGACTCCTTTGTCCAAAATGCTTGCTAGTATTTGCTTTTCAGAGTCCTCAAGAAGTTGTTTTTTGTACTTTGCGTAGAATTTTTAGTTGTAACTACTGAGAGAGAGGCTTAAAGTGGTGCTTCATGTTGAATGGGACTGAAATCATACTAGTAATCTATAATGTGCTGTATTTCTGATCTATGTAGAAAGCAGTTTATAAAAATAAATAAAATTATTAATAATCAGATTAAGATAATTATTGTGGTTGGAAATAAAATATTAGGAACATAATTATTTAGTTTTCTGCCATGAAAGTAATTTTAAGTCATTTCAAAGAATTTCAAATTGTCATTTAGACTATCTTAGAATTAAATATGCAGTTGTCTCTGTCTGTTTTATCAGGTTATCCTGAGATCCAGCTCCTAAGTGATCTCTTAGCTTCCATCTTGCCTCCCCCCCCCCACTTTCAATCCAGTCTTTACATAGCAGCTAGAATTATCTTTTCCAAGCATAAAGTAGATCATCTTTTTCATCATTTTAAAACTTTCCGGTGGCTTCTCATTGTACTTATAAAATCTAGACTTTCTCCCCAGAAAACCCCAAGTTCTATGGCCCCTTGTTGTCCCACAGACCTCATCTTGTACTGCTTTACTCCTAGCCTTCCAACTACCTTGGCCTTTTTTAAAAACTTTTAAAAGCCAGCTTCTGCTCTCTGGCCTTTGCATGTGTGCCCTTTGCCGTAAAGTTTAAATGGCTAATTTTTTCTTGTTACTAGAATCTCAAATCACATATTACCTCTCCCTGCAGAGAGCACCCTCTCCAGTCACTGAATGTCACATCATTCTACTTTATTTTCTTTACAGTTCTTATAGCTATCTGAACTTATCTGTTACGACTTTATTTTCCTATGTTTTCTCCCCCTGCACCTCCTCCCCCCATTCTGTTTTGTTCACTGTAGTACTTCCAGTTCCTGAAAGAGTACCTGGCACATAGTAAGCTCTCAGTAAATAACATTAATGAGCTTTAAAAATGGTAAGTTGCCATCCTTAAGATGGTATCATAGTAGTATCATTGATATGGCTATTCTCTCATCTTTTACCTTGGAGTACAAGAGCTTCTTACTCCGTCTCCTGCATCTATTCTCCTTCTCTTTACACTCACCTTCAAATCGCTTCATCCAGAAGTTCAAGTGACCTTTTCAAAGCTACAAACCTTATCATGTTCTTCTTCTGCTTAAAACCCTAATTTCACTGACTTCCTATTCACCTTGACCAAAGTCCTTAATATGACCTTCACAGAGCCTTGGCACATGCTGGTCTCTAGTGGAGTGCTCTTCATGTTCTTTGTGGTCAGTGACCCCTCTTCTCTCAGAAGTTAGTGTCTGGTTGGGTGTGTAACTTTATTCTATAACAGTTTTCAAAGTTGTCATGGTACATTGCTTTGACTGTCCCTCTCTGCTGAACTTTCAACAAACTCAAGGATGTCAGAGACGGGTTTTGAGCTTTTGCTTGCCACTGTATCACTAGTGCTAAAATAGAGGAAGTGTTCAACACGTGATTGTTGAAAGACTTAAAAAAGTAGAAAAGCTATCACATCATCCAGGTGCATGATTAGAAGTTTGAATTAGTAAATACATTTATTAACTAGGGGCCCTTTACAGTTTATCTAGATAACTAAATTTGTTAGTTTGGATAAAATGCTCAATAAATAACTACTTTGATTTTTTTAATACTCTAAAAGGATAGTTGAATTTTTTTATCTGAAGGAAATGGTAAACATTTAAAAATTTTTATATTTGAGGATTTTTAGATTACTATATTTTAATGTGATTTAGTTTGGTAAATCATTTGTCAGACTAAAGATATGTTTAAGAATATTTACCCTTGATTCTTCATCTGAGCTTTGGGAATTTATAGTTAAAATGTCTGTTACACTTTTTAAGTAGATCTTTGATATAAGAATTTGTTCATTTAGCTGTCATTTAAAAGACATAAATAAGATTATTTACCCTTGTTTGTGGATGTAATTTATATCCTTCAAATAATTCCCACTTTAATTTTCCATACTGAAAAGGGAAATATTTAGTGTTAATTATCTAAAGTTAAGTACTTGGGGTTAATGGGTGTCTTTACATTTTATGAGGTCTTGTCCACTAGATGTTAAACCAATCTTACAGGATCTAGCCCTGTTTGTAATCAGTAGTGAAAATGGGAAGTGACCAAAGGAATCTATTTTGTAGAAAAAGATACTTCCTTTTTTTAGACACTGAAGAAAATGAATAACACAAATATTTTATGGTTATTATTTGAAAGATTTATAGAAAATCAAATAGGACTTCAATACCAGAAATGCTGTATTTTATTTAGCAAATATTATGTATTTTGGGCACTGAACATGCAGTTTAATGTCAGGGTTAGAATTCAATAAGTATTAATTAGATTCTCTTTGAAAAGCTATTGTGGTTCTTTTGGGGCCTGGGCAAGTTTCATTAAAACTTTTGTAACACTAGTGGAAAAATTAAAAATGTCAGCTAGTCAAAGTTTAAACCAAATTATTTGTATTTTTGTTAAGAAAAAATGTAGTAAAGGACAAATTGTGTAATAATTATCTTAGGCCTTAATACTCTTTCTCCAAGTTTAAAGAACTATTATTAAATGTTCTTTGTCAACACGTTTACTTCTGAGGAAACTCTTCTCAAAATCTACTTTGTTGTTTATCTACTTAGTATAAATGTGTTTTGTAATTATCTAAATTACAGCATTGTGAAGTCTTTTGTAGGAAGGTGCTTTTAAGGCCCAGATGGTCCACGGGAGAACCACACAGGCTGATAGCAGTGTTCTGTTTGACATCTCCAGTCTGCACCCTTCCTACAGTAATCTACTATATCCTACTGGTCACATTAGGGTAATGTACAGAGTTGGCATAGCTCCATGCAGTCTATAGTACTGCTGAAAAATGAGATCAAAGTTTGTGCCTTATTGATAGTCCATAGTAAATGATGACACGTAAGATACTCAATATTATCTCCCTAATTGGGGCAAATTAAATTGTCTTCTATAGGAGATTGTCACTTTTACTATAGTAGAAGCCTATTATTTTGGACTAGGAAAGTCTCAGGAATCATCAAAATAATCTAGGAAACCTTTTAAAAGTAGGGAATCCTGGACCTGACCCATGGTTATCTCAATTTCACCTTTCTCTCAAATTCTCTGTCTCTCACTCTCTCACACTCTCTCTCTCTCTCTCTCACACACACACACACACACACACACAGATGCACTCTACATACCTGTCCCCAGGTGATTTGTATGATCAACATATTCATGAGCTTAGCCTGATCTGGCTCTACCCTTCTTGTAATAGATGTGGCTGGTAGAATCCAGAGAGATGAATTTTCATTAGAATTCTGTTTTCTTGATTGACTCCTTGTCTACTTGTTTTTTCCTGAGACATGAAGCAACTTTAAATCCATGGAATGCCCAGAGAAGTAAAAAAACACCCAGAAATAACAGTCAGAATAAATAGAAATATTTGCATTTGTGTATTATACATTTTAACTTAAATTGGATAGTTATACTTGTGATTATCTTCGAAATTAGACCTTGTTTCCATTCAGTTGCAGAATCATTAATGAATTCTTCTTAAAGCTTGTTTTATTCTGATGCACGTGTAATATTGTATACTATCCTATATGTGATAGTTTTAGTTTATTACTAGATTGACTATAGTTTGAGTTCTTTGTCTACATTTTGTCAATTCTAAGAAACATTTATATATTAAGCTCATGGATTAGTGGCTTTATATTTTAAGGCTATAATTCTACTATTTCTCCACTCTCTTTCTTTATGTCATATTCGACATTTGGTATGATCATCACCAGGAAGGATAGTAAAAGGATACCATAAATCTTGCACAGAATTGTATAATTCATGAAGGAACCTTTTTGTTAATTAAAAAATTTTTCAGGGCCAGCCTCGACGGCCTAGTGGTTAAGTTTGCCATGCGCTGCTTCAGTGGCCTGGGTTTGGTTACCAGGTGGGGGAACCACTCATCTATCAGTGGCCATGCTGTGACAGTGGCTCACATACAAAATAGAGGAAGATTGGCAACAGATGTTAGCTCAGGGCAAATCCTCCTCAGAGAGAAAAAAAAAAAAGGTTATCAGAAATTATGCTTTTTAATTACTAAGAAGAGAAGAGTTATAATTTTCAATATTTAAATTATGAATGTTTATTCTCTTTGTATAGAACCAGTAGCCTTTTACTTTTATTCCTCTACTGCATCCAGCATTTTAAATACATCAATTAAAATGTTGATAAAAAAGATAGCTAACATTTATTGAGGACTTACATTGTGCTGCTACAGGCTGCTGTAAACACTTTACTTGCACTTAGCTCATTTAATTCTCATAACCACACTTTGTGGTAGAAACTGTTATCTCCATTTTAGAGATGAGGAAACTGAGATATTGAACAATTAAATAACAGAGCAAGTAAATGATGGAGTATGTACTCAGGTCAGTCTTACCTGAGCTTTAGCTTTTAACCATGATGCTATAATGCATCCACTTCATAATTTCATTAAATTGAATGTTGCAGTTTAATTTTACCAATTCAGTGTTTTTTCCTGGAAACTTTAAAGTTTAACCAAAGATCAGCAGCAGGATATTTCTTTTTCCCTTAAAAGTTAAAACGGCTGTGTTTATGTAGACACCAACCACATGTTTACCTATTTGTCTGTCCATCTGAAGACACACATATTTACATTTATTATACTTGAGAATTTTCTAGTTTTCCTTCTGTAGTTGATTTCTAGCTTCATTTTTTTTGTAGTCAGAGAATATACTTTGTATGATTTCAGTCTTTTTAAATATATTGAGACTTGTTTTGTGGCCTAACGCATGGTCTGTCCTGGGGAATGTTCCATGTGTACTTGAGAAGATTGTGCATTCTGTAGTTGGGTAGAGTGTTTTCCGTATGTGTGTGAGGTCTAGTTTGTTTACAGTGTTGTTAAGTCCTCTATTTCCTTATTGATCTTCTGTCTAAATGTTCTATCCATTGTTGAAAATGATGTATTGAAGTCTTCAACTATTATTGTAGAATTATTTTTACCTTCAATTCTGTCAATATTTACTTTTCAGATATTTTTATGCTCTGTTGTTTGGTACATACATGTTTGTAATTGTTATATCTTCTTGATGAATTGACCCTTTTATAGATACGTAATGTCTTTATCTTTTGTAACATTTTTTTTGTTTTTTTGTTTTTTTTTTTGGAGGAAGATTAGCCCTCAGCTAACTACTGCCAGTCCTCCTCTTTTTGCTGAGGAAGCCTGGCTCTGAGCTAACATCCGTGCCCATCTTCCTCTAGTTTATACGTGGGATGCCTACCACAGCATGGCTGCCAAGCAGTGCCATGTCCGCACCCGGGATCCGAACCAGCGAACCCCGGGCCGCCGAGAAGCGGAACGTGTGAACTTAACCACTGCGCCACTGGGCCGGCCCCTATCTTTTGTAACATTTTTTGACTTAAAGTCTATTTTGTCTGATATTACTATAGCCACCTTATCTCTTTTTTGGTTACTTTTTACATGAAATGTCTTTTCCATTCTTTCACTTCCAGTCTATTGTGCCTTTGGATCTTAAGTGAGTCTCTTGTAGATAACATATAGCTGCATCATATTTTTTTCTTTTTTTCGTTCTATTATTCTCTGCCTTTAATAGGAAACTTTAGTTACATTTACGGTAACTACTGATGAGAGAGAACTTCTGCCATCTTTCTGTTGTTTTCTGTATTTTTTGTACCTTTGCCTCCCTCATTTCCTCCATTAGTGCTTTTTCTTGTTTTCAGTTGATTTTTCTGTAGTACCCATTTTGGTTTCCTTGTCATTCCTATTGTGTAATTTTTCGATATGTTTGTGGTTATCATAGGGATGAAATTTAATATGGTAAATTTATAGCACTCTATTCCAAGTTAATCCCAAAGCTTCATAGCATACAAAGCATGTCCTTCTATACAGCTCTGTCTTCCTTCACTTTTTATGTTGTGTCACAAATTACATTTTAATACACTATTGTTCAGTAGTGTAGATTTTTTAAGGCATTTATCTTTTATATCTTATAGGAAATGAAGCATGGCATTACAAACTTTAAATACAATAATACTAGCTCTATATTTGCTTACATATTTATCTTTACCAGACATCTTTATTTCTTCCCACAGTTTTGAGTTACTGTCTAGCGTTTTCCTTTCAACCTGAGGGACTACCATTAGCTTTTCTTCTACGGTATGTCAAGTAGTATCAAACTCTCAGCTTTTGCGTTTCTGGGAATGTTTTAATTTCTCACACATTTTTGAAGGAGTATTTTGCTAAATATAAGATTCTTGGTTGACAGTCTTTTTCTCTAAGCACTTTAAATATATGTCACCGCACTTTCTTTTGGTGTGCATGTTTTCTGATGACAAATCAGCTATTAATCTTACTGAAGATTCTTTGTTGTGACAAATTACTTCTCTGTTGGGTTCTTTCAAGATTCTCTCTTTATCTTTGTCTGAACAGTGTGCTTACAGTGTATCTCTGGGTTAATGTACTTTTCGTTCATTGAGCTTCTTGGATTTGTAGATTTTTGTCTGTCATCAAATTTGGGGAGTTTTGGGCCATTATTTCTTCAAATATTCTTTCTGCTTCTTTCTCTCTCTCTCTTTTACTTCTCAGACTGGTATAATGTGTATGTTGATGTGCCTGATGGTATCAAATAAGTGTCTTAGGCTCTGTTCACTTTTCTTCATTCTTTTTTCTTTTTGCTCCTCAGACTTCATAATTTCAATTGTTCCATTTTCAAGTTTGCTATTTTTGTCTTCTGCCTGCTCACATCTGTTGTTGAACCGTGAATTTTTTATTTCAGTTATTGTATTTTTCAGCTCTAGAAATTGTTTGTTTCCTTTTATAATTTCTACCTCTTTACTGATATTCTCATTTTGTATCTTCATTTTTTACATGATTTCCTTTCCTCCTTTGTCCATGTTTTCTTTTTGCTCTTAAGACAGTTGTTACAAAATCCTTTTCTAGTAAATACCAATTTCTAGATTTCTCAGGGATAGTTTGTCAGTTTATTTTTGTCCCTTCCATGAGCCATGCTTTTTGTTTCTTTGTGTGCTTTGTGACTTTTTTTGTTGTTCTTGTTGACAATTGGATATTTTAATATTATAATTTGGTCACTCTGGAAATCAGATTCTCTCCTTCCTCAGGGTTTGATATTTTTTTATATTCTTGAAGACTGTTTTAGTCTATTCGTTTAGTGATTTTCTTGAACTATTTTTTATTTTTGCAAAGACTTACTCTTTGACGTGTAGTCACTGAAGTCTTTATTTTGTAGATTGTGTTCAGCTACAATTTTGACAGAGATTTCTTTGAATGCCAGGAGCTAAAAAAATAATGAAAACCAAACAAAAACCCAGAACCTTTCCTTGTCTTTGCAGATTGGCTCTATGCCACAGCTGTCCTTCATCATTTAGCAAGGCTTTCACTTATGCTAGTGATCAGCGTGAGGTGGAAGCTTACAGCCTTCCAGTTCCTATAGGATCATGCATCTTGCCTTGGGCATGTGTGTGGCCTTCTACATTCCTGTGTATATATGGATGCTTTTGAATGTCCTGATTTCCCAAAGAAACTCTGAGCAGCTTTTGCTCCCAGGTCTTAGGTGGTCTATTTTATGTTTCAATTATGCCATATTATCCCATCACAACTAAAATGTGGCTACCTATAGCTTTGTTTGAACCAATTTTTTCCCCTTTTACTTTTAAATATTCATCACACACACTTAGTGACACTTCTCTAACAATTGAGAGAAGAAACTCTTTTTTAAATTATGTAATACTTTGCAGAATTCATACTTAGTGTGAGGTGATACTTTAAAACTTGATGTTTTTTAGAGGTAAACTGAAGGCGCGATTGAGTAGGTGTGCTTATTTGTAGCATTACTCTGGTTGTTTTTAACCTAACCTAGTTTGAAATCTCTGGTTCTCCCTTCATAAAGCAGATGTTTGTGCCTATAAAGCACTATAGAAATCTATTGTTAAACCTTTGTTTAACATGATTTCAGTAGTGTACAGATAAGATAGTATAAATGCCCTTGGCTAAACAGGACTGCAGTAAAAGCTGAAAAGGGGTCCAGAGTTCAATTAATCCTGCTTTGAAATTTAAGTCATCATTGTACATATTATTGGCTTTAGTAAGTTACATACATGTATACTAGAAATTACTGATGGAAAATACAATGCTCTTTGTATCCTCATTTAAAATAACATAACTACAAGCATGTTTTCTTCTAATCAGTCAACTTAGTTTAATTGTGAATGTTATTAACTCATTTTACAAAGTTACTAACTAATGAGAAATGAATGTGTTATGTAAACTTCAAAGTGTAATAGTCACAAGTAATCGGATGAACTGTTCCTTAAATATGTAATATATTGTACAATGTTATACATTTATAGTAACCTATATAATATGTATGTTATATATTGTATATAATTTATGCATTTATTTAAAATTTGTTCAATAAATATATCTAGATTATTTTCTTGGTTAGTTTACTTTAAAACTTGAAATATCTTTAAAATCACAATTGTATTTTAAAAATTTACTCTACTTTTCAAGCAAGTGAAAGGAAGTCTGTTATCTTAAAACACATTTAAGTAGAGCTGTTTGCTCATGTAGAGGCCTTTGTGTAAGATTACTTTAATAACGTATTTATGTGTGCATGCGTGTGTGTGTTTGTGAGAGACAGAGAGAGGGAGAGACCCGAAAACAGCCTGTGCATCCTCGTTTAGTTACAACCACTGACAACTTCGTTCAACACTAAGAACAGCAGTGAAAATCATATTAAACTCTCTTGCACCCTCTGTTGTTATTTTGGGGGAACACTGTGCATACCTTCCCATGATTGTGTTGACATTTGACTTATTACAATCCCTAGTAAAATTAATACTTATTTTACTATACTTACCTCCAAATTAGATTGATAGTAAAGTAACATTTGTTTGAAATGCTTAGTTGGTGTTTTCTTGTGTTACAGACATGTTTTTATTGTATAACATCTTAAATGAAAGATGAGCCTCTCTGTTTGTCTTTGATTTCTCCTAGTTACCAGCTCCTCCAAATGTTTCACACAAACGAAAATCTCTACAGGATATAGCACACTGTATATATAGTTCTCTAGAATTACAAATTCTGTCTGTTCTTTTGTAAACCTTTCAATTGTCGGTCAGTTTCCTTCCAAAATAAGAGTCTGGAATCGTCCATACTAAAATTAAGAATTTATAACTGTAAGGAACAGATGTTTTCATAAACATTTGCTATAATTAATTTCAACTAGAGGATTGAAGGAACAAAGCAGTTTTTCCTGCTCCAAAACTTTATTGCCTTTTCCCCGTATAGCAAACTCTGAAATCTTTTCTCTAATATTGTTTAGAGAAACAATTGTAGTCCTTATTTGGTATGTTTTAGAGAAAGAAAAACTGCTTTTTTTTCTTATTACCATCCTTTGAAGGTTACATTTAATGTGGTATAGTCATATCAAAACATATATAAAATGAAGAAAACCTTTGTAATATATTATGATGACAAAACCTAGTTGTTTAAAAAATTGAGAATTTGAAAGATTTTATATTTGATCTGATAAATACCAGCAGAAGGGAAGAAATATTCTATTTGTGAGATTTTATCATAATCTTTTGTTTTAAAGAGAAAGAAGGCTCATATTTTAAATGTATAAAATAGTACTTATTCTATGCTGATTATGGAATGTTTCACAGGAAATGTCTGCAAGCTGTTAAATAACATGTGTTGTAAGAAATTTTCGTTTAGCCAGACAAAGACTAATTTTCCTTAAATCTTTTTAGTTTATTATAATACATTAATTTATTTTGAAAAAAATGAAGTATGTTGTGTGAATAATCTTACAGTGTCGATGTTTTCAAAGAATTAACAAAATTTGCCCGGCTAGATTGTTCTTAAACATTTAAGTGTTTCTGGATTATTTTCTTCTATAAAATTTGGCAACATTTTTGAATGCTGTAAGCCATTTTAGGATTTTTGTTTAATGAAAAAGAAAAACTGAAAGTGCATTTTGCAAAAAGAATAGAGTTAAAAGTTCAGTGAGTGGGCTCAGTCCGGTTTTTGTCCTCCTAAACACTTTGGCGCAGCTGCAAAGATTTTGAAGAGAAACAACATTCTTGACTAATCTGTCAACTATAAAATGTGCAAAGAAAAATAGGTAGCTGTCATTAAAATTACATTTCAGCTTTCAATAACCATTTAATGAGTAGCATAATTATAGAAGTATGGTACCTCAAGTACTATACTCAATAATTAAAAATAATCTCATCTTTAAAGTGAAAGCTCTGTAATTATTATTTGACTTAACCAGGACCACTGTGATGATCTCCAGTGGCACCTTAGATTGTTCAAAGTGGATTAAAAGTATAAATTAAAATTGGATAAATCATTAAATTATTAAGCTTTAAATATCATAAAAATGAATATAACCTGATGTTTGAAAGTTACATTACGGGAATTAGAAGTATGAAATGTAATCGGATTCTAGTCTTTTTAATTTATTTCTGAGAATAAATGATATATTTAATAGTAGTACACTATGGTTTCATAAAAATTATACTTTGATGTATATATTTTAAAACAAATGATTCAAGTTAAATTTCTATCAATAAGAATATATATTTCATATTGTGGTATTGGTAATCACTTATTTAACAAATTTATTTTTATTCTGTAATCTTTAAACTGATAGATGTGAATCTAGTCTAAATCTGATTTTATGAATATGCCAGTTTCCTGAGTGAAATGTTTTCTTTCCCAAAATGTTTATTACAACATGAGACAGAAATACCTTTTGATGTTGTTGTTTTTTCATTTTTTAAACTGCTGATCTTTTGCCCACAATTAAAACAAAGTTTTGGGAACAATATTAATGTGTATTAAAAGCTCCCAAGAATGCATTCTTGATCATCACCTCCTAAGTCTGCTTTCTGTTACCTCTCTGCGTACCAGTTTCCTAGAGAGTGGAGAACTGGAGGCTGGAAAACATTTCAGGTCGGATGTCTGCCCACTCTCTTTTGACTGTACCAGTGGTCAGGATGGGTGATTTGGTCACTAACAAAAATTTGCCCTTTGTTTATAAACATTAGTATATGATTAAGTGATTTATAAATTGGTTTTGTCTGGGAGTCATAAGAAGAAAATGTCTGTACTGTACTTCATTTGTTCCCATTAGTAATTACTTTGGTAGTATTCCTATCCAAGTTAGGCATGGTGGTGGTGGTTTATATTTAAGCATCAAAATGAATTTTTTGCCTAAAGGGCTCTGATTACAAAAGATATTTGGGGGAGGGATAAGGGGATATATGCTTTTTAACCCTATATACTGCATAGAGCTGTTATACAGTAGCTTTTCAACTGAAATATTCAGTTTCATAATCTCCATTATTTCAGTGTTTTTAAATTTTTTTTCCAGGAGATTCAAATAAAAATGGAAGAAGAACAAGTTCTACTTTAGATTCTGATGGGACTTTTAATTCCTATAGGTAGGTGATGAATACATAGATACATAATATTACAAGATGATGTGCAAGATCCCTAATCTTACAGGATTCTAATACAGTAGTAAGGAACTGTTACCTGTGCTTTAAAAGTATGACAAACATAAAGAATATTGTGAGATGCAGTTGTTCTGCAGACTTATTGAGTAATGGAAAATGCAACATTCTAAGTTATTGAGCAAATGGACTTATTGTAGATGTCTGTTGTTATCCCATAGTAGGATAATTGGAATGAATGCACATATAGTATTAAGCTTCATTATAATCCATTTTTGTTTTTGTTTTTTCAGTATATCTGTTACAGTATTAAAGGCTTCCTTTTGTTTAAGTTTCCTGCTAAAATGGAGTGTACTGCTTATGAGAGCATCTAAGAGAGTATAAAATGTAATCCATGGTTACATTATGTGCTGTTTGTTAATATCCTGTTTGGCTTTTCAGCAAACAGGGCAGTTATTTCTCAATTAGTGATTTTTGAAAAACGATATACTTGTTAAGAAAACATGTATTTTTGTCTCGTCTTTTGTTAATATTCTCCTTAGAACTGGAGTTTGCTTGAGTAAGTGTTTATGGATTTTGTCCCTTCGTAACATGGAAATCTAGGAAGAAGAAAGATTAAAGTATTTCCAGTAATGTTTGAAAATTCATATACTGAACCAAAATGATAGAAGAACCGGGTGGTTTTCTTTTAGGGGAAAAAAGTACAAATTCAGTAATACATTTTGACATTGTAGATTCTTAAAGAAATACTTTAGTTGGAATACATTCTCCTTATGGTTAATTAGTTGTGATATTTATGTAATGACACCATAAAATAAATGCAAGAACAACTGTACACTTAGAAACTCATTTGAATATTAAGCTGTAACTCCTTTTATATAATAAATATGGAATTTAGGCTTAGAATCTTTATATTTTTACTTGAGTACATATTCTGTATCCCTAATTGGAACTATGTCATTTGTTTCTTCAGATCCCAGGCGAGCTTTTAATCTAGAGTAGGGCCTTGTATACAGGAAGCACTTAATAAGAATGTGGTAAATGTGGAAGTTTTTACAATTTGTTTATGAATTCCAGAAATGAAATGGTAATTGAAACACTTGACATCTTTATTTTATGCCAGTTGGGGTCTGTATAAATAATCAGTCATTCAAGTGTCCTGGATACTACAAAAGGCTTATGTTCCCATGGTGTTCTAGAAGGTATTGTCACAGCAGTAAGGCTCATATGCTGTCATTAAATTTCACTGTACCCCTCCCACCATATGAATGGTGGAATTCTCCAAATTCTTCTTTTAGTGCTGAGGTATAATATAAAGCTTGGAATTTGACATATTAAATAACAGGTAGAATCCTCTGTCTGAACATGTTACAGCTGGTCACACACAAAAAAACCACAAAGTAAATATAAAAGATAGTTAAATAAATATTCGTGATTTGGCATGTGACTGAGGAATGTTAACATAATATATGTGAAATCTATGGTGGTTATATTGTTACTAGATATAAATACAATAAAAAATAACCAAGGCAAAAGAAAAATAAAGATGCATTTCAAAGCAAGGAAAATTCATATATATATATACATTTTTTTGGTGAATTATATTTTACAATTACATTTATAGTTTAGCTAATTATAGTAAATAATGGACATAATATAAAGTTAAGAGAAATGTGTTGATGTGAAGACACAGTATTATCTTGTAGTTTATTTTGTTCTTGAATAGTTTGAAGATTCAAATATCTTCGTATTATTGAATGATAATTGTACTCTAAAAATGAACTCCTAATGCACCTTTGCACAATAAATACTAATGTTGTTAACTAATATGGTTTTAATCAATGCCTGTCAGTGTTGTAATGTTGGGATATTAATTTATTGTTGTAATTAAAAAGGCAAGATAGAAAGCTCAGGTAGTACAGTATATAAAAACGAGCTTTTAATAGTTGGCAGGCCAGTGCTGTTATTAAATAGTATTATAGTATTTAAGGTGTGAAATGAGTATTTTTCTACTCAGTAGGCAATAGCTCTTACATATAATGAGCTTACTTGTGAATTTGACACTTGGGTTAAATGCAGAATTCATGGAAGCACAGCTCTAGGGTATATTTTCGTATTCAGGTTAACTGATAAAACCTAGGAATTGTTGCAGAATCACACTAAAATGGCAACAGAATTGTCAGTAAAATTCACTGCCGAAAATGAAAATTATTTTTCTGTTGCCGTCTTAGCTCTTTTAAACTAACTAGACATAGATTATTAGAAAAATGTGAATATTCCAACCCTCAAACATCCTTTAGCCTAACAATTGTCAAAATGCAATATTTTTGCCTTAGAAATCTTGACTTTTCTTCACAGTTAGACAGTTCTGGCTGTCAGCTTAGTACCACATACTCAAGCCATGTATACTCGTGCCCAGGATAATGATTAGCCTTAGTTTGTCTTCTGTGAAATGGACCTTATAATGTCTAACCTGCTTCCTTGTCACAACTGTTTTAAAGACTGAGATGAAATGTGTACGATAAAACCTTTTGAAAATCTAATTGCAAAGCCATGGCATTATTAATATTAGTTCTTTTGTATTACTTCATGTGAATTGGCCACTTTGTTGCCTTAGTCTTCACTTAACCCTCCAAGACATGTACCCTTTTAGAGCATATCTTGAGGTTTTATTAACTTTTGAATTCAATCTTAAATTGGTCACCTAAATCTATATTCTTTCTATTATTTGTATTATTGTCATCTTGGGTATCAGTTGCAAGAGGGCATAGTCTGTGGTTTTTTGTTTGTTAACAATATCTAATCATAGTGAGTTGGTTCAAATCCTCACTCCAAATACTGTGGAGACTTTGGACAGGTCTTAGCCTCAGTTTCCTCACCTTTAAAGTGGGAGTAATAAAACACACTTGTTCTGAGGATTTAATGGGATAATGTCGTGTTGTAAGTGCTGAATAAATATTAGCTGCTTTCATCATCCAGGCAAATGTCATCATCATCTTTGTCATCATCATTAACCTTCTGGTATTGTAGAATTTTTTTTACAGTGCTCTAATAGAGAGACACCAAAAGGAAGTCAAAAAACATGTGTCTTACAGGAAAATAACTTTTGTTAGCAGAAAGGGAGCTAAGCACAAGCTTAACCTGAGGCTTGAAACTCTCAATCTCTTGTACGGTATTCTCGGTTGCCTTTGTATAATAAATTTGTACACACAGTAAAGATAAAAGGAAGATGTTTCACTATTAGTATAACTTCAAAGATAGATTTTTGGAATTTTGACAAATTTTGAAATTTACAATCGATGGAGCCTAACTATATATTTATGGGCCTGATGCTCATAGATTTATATTTCATAAGGCTCAGAGGTTTTATTTTGGATTTGTGTCTTTTGTGGTTTTGCTTCATTGGTTCAGATAGGGTACAGCTGCATTTAACTCCTGAGGCACCAGTATGATTATTATATGATGCCTGGGTAATAGACTAGATCTTGTTTTGGAAGTTTTTGTTAAAATTTGATTGTATATCTACTAACTAATTTGCAGATGACATATTAAAATGGAAAATTTATAAGAACTGAGAAGATATTATTGTTTTATGCAGTATATCTTGTACCTTTTAAAGACCGATGTTAATGTTTTCTGTTGGATTATATGAGCTTTCTCTATTTCTCATGTAACCCTTAAAATTGAGAGACCCTTGCTGGGTATGAAAGAAGAGAAGTACTTTGCAGATTAGCAGTTTGTAGTAGACGTTTAACTTAGTGACAGTAGCACAGGGCCACAAGGTAGATGGAAGATTCTCTCCCCACCAGCCTCCTCCTCCTCTTCCCAAGGGCAGCTGACCTTCTCCTCTCCAAAGAGGCGAGCCCCTTGCCAGCACATATGACTACAGACTATTACATTAATCTGTTTAGCTGTAGTACCAGCTGCTTGCATGTTTTTAATTATCTTATTAGATGGTGTAACAGTGACCTATGAAATAAATTGAAGGTGAACATTTTTAAACTTTCCTTTTTTTCCCCTTTGTTTCTAAATATCTTTATTGATCAAATTATAACTTTCCACAGAAGTTCATAGGAAATTTATATGGTTTTTGAGTCAATGTAATGTTTTTTTAAGTATAATGTTATAATTCCAAGTATAGAAAATAACTTCATTTTTGCCTGATTTTTGATAAGATTTAGGTTGTGTTTGCCTGATTTTTGATAAGATTTAGGTTGTGTTTGTGTAGTCATGAATCCACATTAAAATTCATTGGTTTAATAGTCAATTTAGTAAGAGAAAACTGAGACCAGTTATTGGCATTCTCTGGGAAACTCAAAATATTTCTTAATTTTCAGGTATTATCTTGGTGTTGTATAAATGGCATAGGATAGAACATAAATCATTGTAGATTATTTTTAAATAAATTTGTGTATTTTACTCTAATTTTCTAGATTCTGTATATACAGTAGTAAATCATGTAGTCTACCCTAATTATTTTTACAATTTAATTTCATGTTACCATTTCTGAGTGTATTTTCTCAAGTTGTGCAGTTAGGAAAAATGTGCTATCTTCTGGATTTTGACAATTGGACAATTTTCAAATAATACTTTGTAAATGAAAATGTTGACTCCAAGAGACACAGTTGAAAATAATAACCAATGGTTGTTCAGTTACAAGTAATAGCAATAAACAAAGATTGTAATAATTTAGTTAGAAATTCCGATGTTGAATTAAAAAAACAGAGGTAGTTGCATGCAGAAAGGATTGCATAATACTTGTGTGTCTTTTGAATTAGTAAATCCTACAACTGAGACTTGAAAAATTCATAAAGACATTTAATACTTATAAACTACACATTACTTGTATTTTTTAAATTAAGAAATGTTCATACTTTTTGGCTTATTTTTTTTCTGTAAAGACATACTATATTTCAAGAGAATCTTTTTTGAGGAAATAAAGAAAACCTTTTCCCTTTAAATGTTTTATTTTGTTTCTTTTCAAGAAAAGAAAATAAAAAGCAACTTGCCTCTAAAGTGGCAGTGTTATAATTTCTTGATATTGATCAGAGCACCCAAAGTTGGTATGTTCTATAGCCCAGAAAGTCAAAGGCTGTTTAAGTGGTAAAAATGTTTTAAAAAATTATAATTGGCTTACCTTTTTAAATCTAAAAGTTAAATCTTTTCCTGAATAAGAAAAAAATGCATTAATTTGAACTATCTTTAGTCATTGAGTAAATTTTAAAAGTTAGGCTTTAAGTTTTATCACAAAGATTTTTATGTATCCTCTTTACATATAATCATTAATTTGGGAGTATGTGAGTAATATCCTCCCATCATTAACGTTTATTTTTGGGATAATACCTTTTTTTCCCATTTGTATGTAAGAAGATCATATGTCTCTTGAAATAATGAAGCAGTGATTTGAAATATTAGAGTAGGGGCCGGCCCGGTGGCGCAGTGGTTAAGTGTGCATGTTACGGTTCGTTGGCCCGGGGTTCCCCAGTTCGGATCCCAGGTGCAGACATGGCACCACTTGGCAAGCCATGCTGTGGCCGGTGTCCCACATATAAAGTAGAGGAAGATAGGCACGGATGTTAGCTCAGGGACAGCCTTCCTCAGCAAAAAGAGGAGGATTGGCAGCAGATGTTAGCTCAGGGCTAATCTTACTCAAAAAAAAAAAAAAAAAGAAAAGAAATATTAGAGTAGAGATAATAGGGCAAAAGTGTACTTTGGATTTAAAATTTAGAAGTCTGTGTTCTAGTTATGCTCTTTGAATGATGTTTGTTAATCTGTTATTTTTAAGAATATGGAGTCATAGGATAATTGAATTGCTGGAAATTATACTCATTAGTCCATTTGGGCTCCTATAACAAAATACCAGAGACTGGGTAGCTTATAAACAACAGAAATTTATTTCTCTCAATTCCAGAGGCTGGAAATTTCAAGGTTAAGGTGCTGGAAGATTTGATGTTCGATGAGAGCCCACATCATGGTTCAAAAATGGAGTCTCTTCACTGTTTTCTCACATGGCTAAATTGGGAAGAGAGCTCTCTGGGGGCCTCTTTTGTAAGGGCACTAATCCCATTCATGAGAGCTCAGCCCTCATGTCTTAATGGTTTCCCAAAGGCCTCACCCCCAAACGCCATCACATTGGGTGTTAGGATTCAACATATGAATTTGAGGGGACACATTCGGTCCATAGCATTTATTAAAAATAATAGAGACCAGCCTGAATTCACCATCCTACTCCTTCACCACCCGGTTATCTTAAATTCCTAAGGCCTTGCCATTTTAATTATTTTCTCAGGGCATGATAGCTTAGTAAGTAGATGAGAAAGGAGGGTCTAGAGTTAGGGTTTCTTTCCTGACTCTTAGAGCATTGCTTTTCTCACTTTGATGTGTTGCCTGTATTTTGTTGAGACTCTATGTAATTAAGTAACACAAACTCTATAAGTTCTTAAGAATTAATACCCGATTTAGGGAAACAGTTGGATAAGTCATACAGATAGAAGTAAGACAGACTAAAGTTTACAACCTAGCTCCACCACTTACTCACTGTGTGATGTTAGGCAAGATAATTAACCTCGCTGCTTCCTATTACCTCATCTGTAAAATTGGAATGTTAGCAGCTCCTATATCATAGAGTCAGGGAGCATACCTGCAAATGTGTACAACACCTGGCCCAGTCACCTAACACCAGTAAGTAACAAATGCTAGTTTCCTTGCCTTTCCTTTCTCTCTCTTTTTTCTAAAATTTCCCTTAAGTTTGAATCAATGTTTTCACCTAACAAAGTTGTCCTTTGTCTTAAAAAAGTATTTTCAAAATTCTGTATGGTTCTAAAGTGGCAATAAATGAGTATTTAAGGATCAGATCTATTGTAATCTATAAAAGATCATATCTACATTACCTAAAGTTAACCACTGATTATATGCAAGGAGTATTTATAAAATCCATACTTGTATTTAGCCATACAATCTCATTATCAAATTTTCTTGTTTCCATATTTGCTCACGTAGCCCCATGAGCTTTATAAGTTAAATGGTAATTTCAGAGAGAAAAATGTGTAACCTTTGCATTTCCCAGAAACCAAAATCAGAATATTACCTTTTATTCTTGTCTCCATAATGGAGCCACATTTGAGAGAAGAAAAAATATCACATTTGAGTGATGACTGTATCTTTTTGAAATAACTTCGTTATTTTTTATGATAGTGGAACTAGTCAGTATCTCCGCTTCTGTGTAATATACAGTCTGTCTGAACTAATTATTGATCATTTAAGGACCCGAAAATGTTACTTTCTATTTAAATATTAACTGATTTGTTTGCGTTTACAGCCCTAAATTAACATAACCCAAACTGACTTGAGCATACGTGTTTACAGTTTGAGTTCTTCTTTCTGAAGCCCCTTCAAGCCCTGTTTATTATCTGTAGCCAGACTTTGGGGGAAATTTTTTTTAATATTTGTTTATTTACATAGTTAGCTGCAAGCTCCAATCATCCAAGGCTGTGTAAATGTTTTTCTTTTAAAAGACAGGCATACGTTTGAAAGGTGAGGATAAGCTGTTCTGAATCAGAAAGTCCCTTCCCCAGGACACACTATTCCCCTGTTGTTTGTTCCCAGTTGAAATGCCCCGTCAGCCCCACGTGTCACTATTTGGAATATATATTCACATGCTGTGCTTTTTACATATAGTAGTGAAATAGACAAAATCAGTTAAATATTTGGTCAGCAATGTTGAAATGTGTTACTGGATCTATAATTTGAGAAACTAATGCATAGAATTAGAGTTTAAAAGTGACAAGTTATAAATCTTTTAAAACATTTTACAAATAACTTGCTTATTTGCTTACTGGTCTGCTTTATAGTTACATAGTTAGCTCTACGTAACACTTAATTTCTGATTTTTGATTTGATAGACAATTTGTAAGTCTCAGAGATCTAGTTTAGGGGTGAAATTTTCATACAATATTTTAGTAGAAGTTGATATTCAATATGTGTCTGTTTTCTATATCAGATTACCTTGAGTTTTAGAGGAAAGTGGCAGTGGTTAGTAATCCTGTTTTTTCATTTTATTTTTAATCCAGGACTTTTGCAAGTGCTTTTTGTTTGTATCTTTTCTTTTTTTCTTTTGGTTCAAGAGAGCTAACATATCTTCAATCATTCTGCAAATCTTTGTTGTACATGCATCACAGACCAGCCAGTGTGCTAAACGTGCAAGACCCAAGCAGAGTAAAACGCAGACCCTGCCCTTGGTGCACACGTGATCTAGGGGGGAGACAAAAATGGAAGCAGCTAACATAGATGATGACTGGTGTTCTCATGGGGATATTTCACCAAGAACTAGGGGAGTGCCAGTTGGAGTTGTTCAAATCAAGGGGTGCATGGCGGCTGGTGGTTAGGAGGAAGATGTTTGCTAGACATTCTAGAGGGACAGGAGTTTTCTGTGAGGTCAACAGTATGAACAAAGACGATTCTCATTTTCTACTTTCTAGTAATGCATTCTTTTTGGATTTTTTGCACTATTAGAACAGGTAGATTTGATTGGCCTTATTATTTGTTAGTGACAAAATTATGCCCTTATCTATAAAGACAGCTAAAGTGACCCATACAACATGTGTATTTACATATGTTTGTTTCATTGTGGTGACATTGTTACTTTTCATGAACTGCTATTTTGACAATTTTAAAGTTTTGGGTATTTAATGTATTTAAATCAGTGATCAAAAAGTTTGAGAGCTGAAAATGTGAATCTTTAAATCGCACAAAATTATATCAAATAGTTGATAATGATACAATTGAGAATGAATATTATGTGCCTAGAAATATGGGAAAAATCAATAAAGCAGCTATGGAATAAAAAATAGCCTACTAATGAGAGAATATTTGAAATTTAAAAGACGTCCTAGTATCATCTGAACATATGGACATAGTTTTCATTCCATGATTATAGATGCAATGTTCTGAGATAGATATAGAAGTAGTTTAGTCTAGTTGACATATTCTCAAAGAGTTTCAAAGATTATATTTCAAGCCACTTGTTTAGATTAGAAAAGTAATTCGGATGACATGCCCAAGTCTCTGAACCCATTTGAAGCAAAACAGGATAGTTGAACACCATCTCTTAACTCTCATTCCAGTTTTTAAATGTGCTTCTAGATCTTAAAGTTCTCTTGAGCAGCAGAGCTCTACTATCATTGAACCAGGCTCAGACCTCTTGTTATTTGGATTTTGTTCAGCCACACTAATTAGTTTATAATCTCTGAGGTACTACTGTTGCTTCTTGCCCTTTGCCCACTGTACCACAGGGTCACACTAAGAGCCTGCTTCTCTCCTTTTTATTCTGACTATATAGGTTGAACAGGAACCATTTTTTCTACATGAGAGATGTGAGGGAGGATAGAGGGTGTAGGATAAATAAATAAAGCCAGAGTGATGTGTTTGGCATTTTTAACACAGTTCCCATGCCTGTTTCTCCCACTGCCACATGGGCTGCTGATGGACCCTAGAGAAGGAATGCCATTTTCCTGCTTTTGTACCTCTAAGTGCCATTCCTAATCATAATTTTTGTGTTTGTGTGAGGAAGATTGGCCCTGAGCTAACATCTGTTGCCAGTTTTCCTCTATTTTGTATGTGGGATGCTGCCACAGCATGGCTTAATGAGTGGTGTGTAGGTCTGCATCTGGGATCTGAACCCCTGAACCCTGAGCCACCGAAGTAGAGTGTACGAACTTCACCACTATGCCACTGGGCTGGCCCCCTAGTCATAATATCTTTAAAGGGTCTGTGGAAAAATGAGCTTATTCTTATGGTGCTAATTTTCAGTTTTACAGTAGCATTCCATGTCACAGCTTTATGGAAGCATCTCTCTGGTTCATATAAAGATATCTGTGGTCATATAATTAGTTTTTTTGTGGCATCTTTTTGGGAATATCTGAGTTATTGAGGGTGTGGATAACAGAATAGAAAATAAAATAACAAAAGGTCTTTTATAAAGTCAGGACTAGATTTGGATTCTTTTAAAGTAGATGAACTTTCAAATAATGTAAAACTTCAGCAGTGGAGAATACTTCTAACACAGGACTTTTTATGATACATAATTTAATTTGGACAAGGAGGTCATGAGAAAATGGTTCATCTTCCACTGTGATGGGAGACAACTGTTTGAAAAAATCACTAAGAAAAATGCTACTCCCACTGGTGTTCTAGCCTACATGGGAAACAGATTGCAGACTCAAATTAGGTCTCCACACCTTGATGTTTTTATTGTAGTGTCTCCCTCAACCCTCTCTCTCCTACCCCCATTATCCAGTGTTAAGACAAGGGATTAACCAACTAGAATATAATCAGAAACTTGGAGCCAGAGGGAAAATATTAGAATGGCCAAAAAGTTTGTTCATTAAAGTATATTTGGTCACAGCAGAGTCCTTCCAGTCCTTACTCTTCTTCTACTTAGTCTTATTTCTCATAGTTTATGAGGTTGAAATAGGCTGGAATATAGACAGTTTAAAGTCTAGTTCGTTGTCTTTATTTTTAAAAAGACAAACTGAGCAAGAGACAGAGGAGTACAGATTTAGGATTTCTAAAAGTTAATATATAATCATTATATGAATTAGTAGCTGATAGGCTGGCAACGATGGTCGTGAGAGAAATGCCGCTGAAAACAGAATAGACAACTCCAAAAGCAAAGCAGTGTGGAGTTATTTAATATAGGGGCAAATAGCCTTGCATTGTCCAAATGTATACCACATGTGGACAAACATTCCTTGAAGTCTTAGAAACGTTTTGATATTCTCAACATTTTTGTGTTGAGAAAAAAAGAATTACTTATATATGGTGTACATTGGCCTTTCATCATGCTGGGTAAATGAGTTATTCAAGCATGGGATTTTTTTTAAATTAGTGAGCTTTTTCTTTTTTATTATAAATGAGTGAAATTTTCTAGTAATCCTTGGGTGGGGATATTTCCTTACCTTTTCAGAGGCCCATTTGAAATTGTTTTCACAGGTACATTAATCCAAGCCAGTTATAAAGTACATACTGACCTTAAACTAAGGTTTATTTTATCACATGGCTCATTTATCTTCATCTTAAATTACCATTTCCTGGATCTTTGAGCCAGTCTGTTGCTGAGTATGGTTATATTAGGCTCATGATCCAAATCTTGGATCTGGTTCTTTCCAGCATTGATTATTTTTGGTAACTTATAGATGTATCACTGTCATCACTAAAGATTTGCTTTCCTAACTTATACATGTGTGT
This sequence comes from Equus quagga, assembly GCF_021613505.1. Classification (NCBI taxonomy): domain Eukaryota; kingdom Metazoa; phylum Chordata; class Mammalia; order Perissodactyla; family Equidae; genus Equus; species Equus quagga. The sequence goes on from NC_060267.1 coordinate 163,161,693, forward strand.
AGATGAGAACGGGGAGGTGGAAGGAAGCAGGGGACAGATGTGTGGTGTTAGAGACAAACACAGACGGAGAAGCAATGAGATAGAGACAAAAAAGGGAAAAAAACCAACCTGTTAAATCTATATCTGATCTCAATAGTAGCATCATTCATTTAGAATTTATTATATGCTGTGTTCCATCTTATGGAATTACTTTGATTTTTTAAACACTTGTATTGTTTAACTTTTAACATATATCTGTCTTCTTTCCCCAGTAACACTGTGTATATGTATCACGTGTATATTTATCTTTATATCCCTTCAATCTTTATAGTTGTTACTTCAAATGTATATATGAATGGTTTATCATCCTTAAAACACTTTTTGAGTTTTGCTGTCCAATATAGGAACCACTAGTGACATGAAGCTATGTAAATTTAAGTTTAAAATTAATTAAAATTAAAACATGTAGTTCTTCAGTTGCACAAGCCATATTTCAACTGCTTAATGGCCATGTGTTTTTAGTGATTCCCATTTTGGACAGTCAGATATAGAACATTTTGTCAGTTCAGAAAGTTCCATTGGATATTGCTGATCTAGAGGTTATCAATGAATGATGGATGCAGTTAAAATAAAATCCATTTAAATCCTTTTAGAGAAAGTATTTATGTCAAGGGTACAAGTATTTCTATATGTGTAATACCCTATAAGTGAGCCCAGTCATGAAAAACATGGTTTAAGAGATAGCATTGACTTTCAATTAGTACATAAGATTTTGCTAAATAAATACCTATTTCTAAATTACTGAGAAATAATTCTCAATTCTGTATTTTCCTTACAGTATTTTACATTATAGGCTGTGTGGCAAGTTCTTTATCATATAGAAAGTTAGGTATCAAGTCCATGCTAGTTATCATAAATAGATAAAGGTAAGTGACGTGCAGTGGGGACACGAAGAAGATCTGCAGGGAGGTATCTCAAGAAGGGGATTTTTCCCTTACTTATTAATTATGTGAGAAATATCAGTAAACTGTGGAATATAAAGTATATTCATTTCAGACAACCTCATAGAGATTGTCTGTACAGGATCCTTTTCTCACCTAATTTCTAAATCCTGATCCTTTAATTAGATATGGCCTTTATTATGTACTTAATTTTTTAGGACCTTGTGATACAACTTTTGTTGATTCCTTTTCTAAAAGTGTATTTGTTGAGTTTCCCTACTTTAATATGACCCTGAATTTAGAAACTCTTAAATACTATATTTTGAAGAAAATAATACATGTTTTTAAAAAAGAATATTATATTTGACAGGCCAGAACTGTTGGTAACTCAGTTCTTTGTGTCCTTGTGGCTACTGAGGTGGAGGCTCAAGATTTCTGAGTTCAAAATTAAATCCAAACCCAAATCAAAACGTCAGCATAAATTAATGTTAACAAACCTTTACACAGTGAACTATTTGTTGCCTTTGTTTCAATGGAGCCTCATCATATGAGAACATATTTCACCTAGACATAGGAAAAAATCCATTTTAAGCTTGTAAGTAATTGTGCATTCTGTTTTTATATTTCTTTATATATGTATAAGTGATATGCCCTGATGTTTCATTATGGAGGAAAAAAGGCTTTAAATAAAAGTAAGTTTTTAAAAATCCCTGATACAGGAAGCAAAAAAGCCAGTACAGTTTCTAATTGCCTTTTAGAGTCTCTGAGTTCCCTCATTACCTGTGATTTAAGCTAAAAATGAGGTAATTATAGATAACATCAGTGTTTATCTGGTTGATCTTGGCACCTGCAGTCCTAATGTTGTAGCTTACCCATATCTGGTGCCACACTTTACAGTCTGATACTGACATACCTAATTTACGCTTCTCGTATTTCCATTGATTTTTGAGTTAGATGTTCCTTGTTCTATATGAATATTATCTGTAAAATCATACCTTTAAAATGATATAAAGGTAAAAAGTCTTTTACGTGGAATATTGGAATTATGATACAGTCCTTTCATTAATAGAAATCTTTCAGTAATATATTTCTATACAAATTTGAAAACTTGTGTCATTTTCCCTTTGCATTTGATAAAAACAAATATCAATTAATATGGCAATTTTTTCAAATATTGGCATGTACTTTAGAATTATAAAATTATATAAACCTTTTTGCATCAGGCTCAGTTTTCTTGTGCTGCCTCATCTTCAGATATTCTACCTATCTAACTCTGCTCTTATCCTGCTTAAAGAGCACCTTCACTTTGCCCTGACCTTTTAGTTCTACTATTACTCTGGTCAAATCTCAAAAGTGAGATGATCATCGTTGACTGGCTGACCTGTGAACTACAGGGTCATCTCTGAGAGCTCCTTTACCATACTACCTCCTTACCACACCTCCCTGACAGTCAGAAATGTGTCTCCTCCCTCCCTTTATGACTTTTTGAACTTCCCCTTGTGATAATCCCTTCTTTGCTCCACTCAGTGGTTTCATTAATTAGTACAAACCAAAGTGCCTCCTCTTAACCAAGTTTTGGAAATCCTCAGTGTGAGACTGTATGCAGTCTTTGAATTCTTTTCAGTTGTTGTAGTTGTTTGCGTTTCTTAAGTTAGCCGTATAGAGACATTATTCACTGTCCAGATAATGCCTGAAAATGGAGTAGAAACCATTATACAAAATATACAATATAAAAATGATGTTTTCTCTGGTGTATCACCATTTGGGACAATCATTCAGAACTTATCTACTCCAGAATTGCCACATAATTAAGTCATTTGTGCATTATTTAGGTTATAAAAGTACTTAAACAATTAAATTTAGAAGGTAGTAACCAGTTTCATACTAATTTTATGTGCATATCTTGGGAAAATACTACATTAAAATCTGTAATTAGAAATAGATATCTTCTATGATCATCAGCTGTATTTATTCACTGCATATTCCAGTTGATTTCCATGTCAAAAAAAGAAAAAAAAAGCCATTGCAGAAGGCTTAACTACCTAAATAGATCTTCATAGAGGTTAGGCATCAACTGCTGCTGCAAAAGTTGATTTCATTTTCTTAGAAATGATTGCAATGCTCGTGGCCAACATTTTTAATCAATCAGTGTTCTTCTCTGAGGAGCACAGAGGTAGGCTCAGAATCCTTCTCAACATAATACTTCCCAAGACAGCCACTACAAACCATTAACATTGGCAGGAGAAATGAAACTAGCCCCTCCCTGCCTCTCCCTGCTTAGATGCTGGTTATGTTTTCAGGGACCCAGTGCCTGCAAGGCAGAGTAGTTGCCACCAGATGGCACTAGTGTTTTGTCAAGAGAGTCCTTAAGGCCCAGGTCTCTGATCTGTTCCATGTGAGACATTTATGCACCTACATGTCCCAAGTTATTCTTAACAACTCACAGCAGCTGTTGCCTTACCGTCTCAGTCCAACTGGTGAAAACTCATCTCTACACCCTTGGGCTTGATGTTCAAAAACTAAAAATCTTGAGAAAGAAAATATAAGGTCACCTTCGTACCTTCCTTGTTGCTGGAGGCCATTTTTGTCTTTTCATGTCTGAAGTGTGTTTCCCTTTAGTGTGTCTTCCATGTTGTCCCAGAAGATGCTTTTCCTAATTCTCATTCCTTTTTTCTCTTGACAACTTATTTAAGGTTTCTGAGCCTTAGTTTCCTCAGTCATAAAGAGAGGTTAAAAATATACACTCTAGGAGGGTTGTTGTAGAAGCAAAAGTTATTTACCTAAAATATTATATATTATAATATAAATGGACGTTTTTAACATTTTAATAGCATCATTGCCAGATTTTTGCTATTATAGGCACACTAAATATTTTTTTTTATGTGAGACAGTTTAGCAAGTAGCTTTGCTTTATTTTTGTTAACTAAACTGAAAAATTCTACCACTGACTCCTCAGTACTTACTATGCTTTTCTCATGTCTTTGCCTGAGTTCAGGAGTAGTCCACCATTTATATTGTGATTGTAAAAAAACTTTTATTTGGGTCCAGCTCCCCTCCGAGGGCTAAACGTTTCAACATTTTGTTCTCTTTGGACTGTTTAACCTCTGACAACTGAGTTCCTAGAGTAGCATTTCAGTGCCTCTGGTTCTACTATTTGTTATTTTCTACACCAAGTTTTTTTTTTTTAATTTCAGCAACATTGGTTTATAACATTATATAAATTTCAGGTGTATATTGTAAAATATTTCAAATTCTGTGTAGATTACATTGTGTTCACCACCCAAAGACTAATTACAGTCCATCACCACACACATGTTCCTAATCACCCATTTCACCCTCCTCCCTTCCCCCTTCCCCTCTGCTAACCAATCCAATCCAGTCCAGTCTGTTGCTATGTGTGCATTTGTCATTGGTTTTATCTTCTACTTATGAGTGAGAACATAAGGTATTTGGCTTTCTCCCTCTGACTTATTTCGCTTAGAGTAATACCTCAAGGTCTATCCATCTTGTCACAAATGGCCAGATTTCATCCTTTTTTATGGCTGAGTAGTATTCCATTGTGTATATATACCACATCTTCTTTAGCCATTCGTCCCTTAAGGGGCACCAAGGTTGCGTTCAAGGCTTGGCTATTGTGAATAATGCTGCAATGAACATAGGGGTATGTGTATCTTTATGCATTTGTGTTTTCAAGTTCTTTGGATAAATACCCAGCAGTGGAATAGCTGGATCATATGATAGATCTATTGTTAATTTTCTGAGGAAACTCCATACTGTTTTCCCTAGCGGCTGCACCAGTTTGCACTCCCACCAGCAGTGTTTGAGGATTCCCTTCTCTCCAAATCCTTTCCAACACTTATTGTTTCCTGTTTTGTTAATTATAGCCACTCTTGATGGGAGTGAGGTGATATCCCATTGTAGTTTTGATTTGCATTTTCCTGATAGTTAATGATGTTGAACATCTTTTCATATGTCTGTTGGCCATCTGTATGTCTTCCTTGGAGAAATCTCTGTTTGGATCTTTTGCCCAGTTTTTATTAGGTTGTTATTTTTTTTGTTGTTGAGATGTGTGAGTTCTTTATATATTTTGGATATTAACCCCTTATTTGATATATGGTTTGCAAATATCTTCTTTCAATTGTTAGGTTATCTTTCGTTTTGTTGGTGGCTTCCTTTGCTGTGCAGAAGCTTTTTAGTTTGGTAAAGCCCCATTTGTTTATTTTTTCTACTGTTTCCCTTGCTGGATCAGACATGTATTTGAAAAAATGCTGTTAAGACCAATGCCAAAGACCATACTGCCTATGTTTTCTTGTAGAAGTTCAATGGTTGCAGATCTCACATTCAAGTCTTTAATCCATTTTGAGTTGGTTTTTGTGCATGCTGTAAGATAATGGTTTACTTTCATTCTTTTGCATGTGGCTGTACAGTTTTTCCAGCACCATTTATTGAAGAGACTCTCCTTTCACCACTGTAGGTTTGTGGCTCCATTGTCGAAAATAATTGTCCATATATGTATGGGTTTATTTCTAGGCTCTCAATTATGTTCTACTGATCTGTGTGTCTGTTTTTGTGCCAGTACCATCCTGCTTTGATTACTATAGCTTTGTAGTATATTTTGAAATCCAGGAGTGTGATACCTCCAACTTTGTTCTTTTTTCTCAGGATTCCTTTGGCTAATCAGGGTCTTTTGTTGTTCCATCTAAATTTTAGGATTCTTTGATCTATTTCTGTGAAAAATGTTGTTGGAACTTTAATAGGGATTGCGTTGAATCTATAAAGTGCTTTAGGAAGTATGGACATTTTAACTATGTTATTTTTTCCAATCCAAGAGCATGTAATATCTTTCCATTTCTTTCTGTCTTCTTCAGTTTCTTTCAATAGTTTTGTAGTTTTTCATACACAGATCTTTCACCTCTTTGATTAAGTTTATTCGTAGGTATTTTATTCTTTTTGTTGCAGTTGTAAATGGGATTGTATTCTTAATTTCTCTTTCTGCTGCTTCGTTGTTAGTGTATAGAAACACAACTGATTTTTGTATGTTGATTTTGTATCCTGCAACTTGACTGTATTCATTTATGTCTAAAAGTTTTCTAGTGGGTTCTTTCAGGTTTCTATATATAAAATCATGTCATCTGCAAATAGTGACAGGTTCACTTCTTCCTTTCCAATTTGGATCCCTTTTATTTCTTTTTTTTTGCCTGATTGCTCTGGCTAGGACTTGCAAAACTGTGTTACATAACAGTGGTGAACGTGGGCATCTTTGTTTGCTTCCTGTTCTTAGAGGGATAGCTTTCAGTTTTTCTCCATTGAGAATGATGTTTGCTGTGGGTTTGTCATATATGGCCTTTATTGTGCTGAGGTATTTTCCTTCTGTACTCATTTTATTTAGAGATTTTATCATAAATGGATGCTATATCTTGTCAAATGTTTTCTCTGAATCTATTGAGATGATCAGGTGATTTTTATTCTTCATTTTGTTAATGTGATGTATCATGTTGATAGATTTGCAGATGTTGAACCATCCCTTGCACCCCTGGAATAAATCCCACTTGATCATGGTGTATGATTTTTTTAATGTATTGTTGTATTTGATTTACTAGTGTTTTGTTGAGCAATTTTGCGTCCATGTTCATCAGTGATACTGGCTTGTAATTTTCTTTTTTTGTATTCTCCTTTTCTGGTTTTGGTATCAGGATAATGTTGGCTTCATAGAATGAATTAGGAAGCATCCCATCCTCTTCAATTTTTTGGAAGAATTTGAGAAGGATAGATATTAAGTCTTCTTTGAATGTTTGGTAGAATTCCCCAGGGAGGCCGGGTGGTCCTGGACTTTTATTTTGTGGTAGGTTTTTGATTAGTGTTTCGATCTCCTTATTGATGATTGGTCTATTCAGATTCTCTACTTCTTCTTGATTCAGTTTTGGACGATTGGATGATTCTAAGAATTTATCTATTTCTTCTAGATTATCCAAGTTTTTGGCGTATAGCTTTTCATAGTTTTCTCTTATAATCTTTTGTATTTCTGAGGTGTCCATTGTAATTTCTCCTCTTTCATTTCTGATTTTGTTTATTTGAGCCTTCTCTTTTTTTCTCTTGGTGAGTCTAGCTAAAGTTTTGTCAATTTTCTTTATCTTTACAAAGAACTAGCTCTTGGTTTCATAGATTTTTTTCTATTTTTTTTTAATGTCTATTTCATTTATTTCTGCTCTCATTTTTATTATTTCCTTCCTTCTTCTGCTTTGGGGCTTTGTTTGTTCTTCTTTTTCCAGATCCTTTAGGTGCACTGTTAGATTGTTTATTTGGGATGTTTCTTGTTTGTTGATGTAGGCCTGGATTGATATAAATTTCCCTCTTAGAGATGCTTTTGCTGTATCCCGTAGATTTTGGCATGTTATATTTTCATTTGTCTCCAGGTATTTTTTGATTTCTCCTTTGATTTCTTCATTGACCCAAATGCTATTCAGTGGCATTTTTTTAATCTCCATATATTTGTGGCTTTTCTGATTTTCTTCCTGTAGTTGATTTCTAGTTTCATACATTTCTGCTCAGAAATGATCCTTGGAATTATGTCAGTCTTCTTAAATTTATTGAGACTTGTTTTGGGGCCTAATATGTGATCAATCATGGAGAATGTTCCATGTGCTTTTGAAAAGAATCTGTATTCTGCAGTTTGGGGAGGGAATGTTCTTAATATATCTGGTAAGTCCATCTGGTCTAATGTGCCATTTAGGGCCAATGTTTCCTTGTTGATCTTCTCTTTAGTTGATCTATCCATTGGTGTAAATGTAGTGTTAAAATTACTTAATATTATTGTGTTACTCTCTATTTCCCCCTTTATGTCTGTTAATAATTGCTTTATATATTTAGGTGTTCCTATGTTGGGTGCATAGATGTTTACAAGTGTTATATCATCTTGTTGGATTGTTCCCTTTATCATTATGTAGTGCCCTTCTTTGTTGCTTGTTACAGTTTTTGTTTTAAATTCTGACTTTTGTGATTTAAATTTTGCTACCCCAGCTTTCTTTTCCCTGCCTTTTGCATGGAGTATCTTTTTCTTTCCCTTCACTTTCAGTTTGTGAGTGTCTTTAGGTCTCAAGTGTGTCTCTTGTATGCAGAATATATATATGGGTCTTATTTTTTTATCCAGTTGACCACTCTGTGCCTTTTGATTGGAGCTTTTAGTCCATTGACATTTAAAGTAGCTATTGATAAATGTGTATCTATTGACATTTTGTTACTTTTTTCTGGGTGTTTTAGTAGTTCTCTCTTACTTTCTTCTTCTCTTGCTCTCTTCCCTTGTGGTTAATGGCTTTCTTTAGTGAGATGTTTGATTTCCTTTCTCTTACTTATTTGTTTGTTTATTATAGGTTTCTGGTTTGTGATTACCATGAGCTGATATATAATATTCTACATATATAGCAATTTATATTGAGTTGATAGTCTCTTTAGTTTGACAACTTTCTAAAAGCTCTAGTCTTTTACTCCCCTCTTCCCACACGTTCTGTTTTTTGGGTTTTTTTTAAAGATTGGCACCTAAGCTGACATGTTGCCAGTGGCGTTTTTTTCCCCTCCTTTTCTTCTCCCTGAGCCTCCCAGTACATAGTTGTATATTCTAGTTGTTGGGCCTTCTGATTGTCCTATATGGGACACTGCCTCAGCATGGCCTGTTGAGTGGTGCCATGTCCATGTCCAGTATCTGAACAGGCAAAACCCTGGGCCACCAAAGTGGAGCGTGTGAACTTAACCACTCAGCCATGGGCCTTGCCCCCACATTTTATGTTTTTGAAGTCATATCTAATCTCTTATTTTGTGTGTCTGTCTATTAGCCTCTTATCCTTGAAATAGGTAATTTTAGTACTTTTGTCTTCTAACCATCATGTTATCTAAATAGATCATTCATCTGCTATCTTTACTGTATTTTTGCCTTTACCGGTGATTTCATTGCCTGCTTTTGATCATTTTCTTATTCTTATTTGTGGTCTTCTCTTTCCCACTTAAATAAGTCCCTTCAGCATTTCTTGTAGAACTGATTTCTTCATGATAAACTCCTTTAATTTTTCCTTGTCTGAGAAACTCTATCTCTCCTTCCATTCTGAATGATAACCTTGCCCATTAGAGTATTCTTGGCTGTAGGTTCTTTCCTTTCAGCACTTTAAATATGTCATGCCACTCGCTTCTAGCCTGTAGGGTTTTGGCTGAGAAGTCCATTGATAACCTTATTGGCGTTCCTTTGTTACCTCTCTCTTCCCACTTTTAAGATGGTCTGTTTATCTCTAATTCTTCACCTCTTACTTATAATGTGTCTTGGTGTGGGCCTCTTTGGGTTTATCTTGTTTGGTACTCTCTGTGTTTCTTGCATTTGAATGTTTGTTTCCTTCCTTAGGCTAGGAAAGTTTTCAGCTATTATTCCTTCAAGTAGATTCTCTGCCTCTTTGTGTCTTTCTTCTCCTTCTGGGACACCTATCCTATGAATGTTAGTGTGCTTGGCATTGTCCCAGTGTTCCTTTAGGCTGTTCTCATTCTTTTTAATTATTTTTTCTTTCATCTGTTCAGCTTGCGTAGTTTCCTCTAGTCTTTCGTGCAGCTTGCTGATTTGTTTTTCTTTATCATCTACTCTGGTATTGAGCTCCTATAGTGAATTTTTCATTTCCAGTATTGTACTCTTCATTTCTGATTGGTTCTTTTTTATATTTTCCAATTCTTTGTTGACATTCTCACTGTGTTCTACCAGTCTTCTCCCAATATCAGTGAGCATCCTTATGACTTTTTGTTTGAACTCTTTGTCAGATAGATTGCTTATTTCCGGTTCATATATTTCTTTTTCTGGGGTTTTGTCCTGTTCTCTTGCTTGGAACATATTCCTTTGCCTCCTCATTTTGCCTCTTTCTCTGTGCTTACATCTATGCATTAGGTGAGTCAGCTACGTCTCCTGGATTGGAGAAGTGGCCTTATATCAGAGACACCTTTTGAGGCCCAGCAGTGTGCTTCCCTCTTGTCACCAGTCCAAATGTTCAAGAAGTGACCCCTGTGTGGGCTATGTGTGTCCTTCTGCTGTGGCAGGGTTTCTTTTACTGCAGGTACCCAGGGAGTCTAAGCTTTCCCTCCCTGGCTGGCTGTTTGCAAATTGGGTTTGGGGAACCCCAGCACAGTTGGCAGCAAGGTCTAATAGCACACTCCTGTTTCAGTTTTTCTGATAAATGAGTAGGCAACCATTGTGCCTGGTTGCTAGGCTCAGTGGCTTAGAATTCCTGTAGGCCTCAGGCCTGCAAGGCTGTTGTCAGCTCTCTTCAGATTGCAGCTGTTTGGGGCTGGCCCTGGGCACGGGAGCACCCAGTTATTTCAGGCTTTGGAAGGTGGGGCTGATGCCCTTTGTGGCTGTTTGTGAAGCACAGGTCTTCTGCCCCAATAAGCCCCACCCCCCACAGGTCCACACCCACCCTCAACACAGTCCTGGCCTGTGCACACTTCCTGACCTCATGGAGCATACCTAGTTGCCACACTGCAAAGGCCCTGACACTCTCCACCAATGCCCTGCACAGTTCCCCTTCCTCTTATTCACACCCTGCCCCACAGAGACAGACACACTCGCCTGTCTGCAGAGGATTGAGGTACCCTCTAGGTAGGCCACAAGTAACCTGAGGGTTTTTCTTGGGTGGGGCCAGCCCCTAGGGTGAGCTGCCTTCCTGTCTGAACTGGATTAAATCTGCACTCTAGGGGTGGGCCCGGTGGCGCAGCAGTTAAGTGTGCACCTTCCACTTTGATGGCCTGCGGTTCACTGGCTCGGATCCCAGGTGCAGACCTATGCACTGATTGTTAAGCCATACTGTGGTAGGCATCCCACATAAAAAAATAGAGGACAGTGGGCATGGATGTTAGCTCAGTACCAGTCTTCCTCAGCAAAAAGAGGAGGATTGGCGGCAGATGTGAGCTTGGGCTAATCTTTCTAAAAAAAAAAATCTGCACTCTAGTGGGTATGGCAGACCCCTGGGCTAACAGTCCAAAGGAAGAACTCCAATGGCGTCTGCCAGCATCTGTGTCCAGACACCTGTACTAGGTCACAACAATGGCTGCCACCAAGGTCTCAGTCTCTAGAGAGGTCTCACCTCTTACTGAGATGCACCCTGAGCCTACCAGGTGAGTCTCTCTTCACCAAAGGACTATGCACCTTTCTTTCTGGTGATTTTAGCTTGCTCTCTGCATCAGGTGAATTTGTGCATGAGCCCTTTAAGAGCTGAGTCTTTCTGCTTATGGCAAAAGCTTTTCTGGGGGTATTCGCCATTGTAGTTAATAGCCTAGCCAGTGAAGCTAGATATTATGATGTTGTGCTGAGTCTGAAGGATGCCTATAGTGGTGACATGCCCCCGCTAAGGACCCCACTCCTCCAGGGAAGGCTGCATATGTTGGAGTTGCTCCTGGCTGGCTGTGAAGCTCTGAATCTCACAAAGGTGGCTTTTTTCTCTCCAGAAGGAATTTCTGCCGCTTCCCTCTCAGTCAGGACTGTCTCTTGGTGTGAGTGTTCTTTTTATCCAGTTTTCAGTTTCGTATCCAGGGTCATTTTTCCAAGATTAGTTGTATTCTGGTTATGTTCGTGGGAGGAGATGAGTTCAGAGTCTGCCTATGCCACCATTTTGAAGATCCCTCTACACTGAGTTTTCATTTTTAGCTATAAAACTACTTCCACCTCCTCTTTACTGTAAGAGTTCTTTGCCCTTAATCATATTATTGGTTTACATATCCATCTGTTTGCTCCTTTAACTTAATGCTTTTTTTTAATATCTCAGAGTGCTGAGCACATAGTAGGCACTAAATAAACGTTTATTATGTTTACTCTGTGTTATTGAAACATAATTCCGTAGAAAAGAAAGACAATTAATAGATTGTCTTGTGGCCTTTATGTTCCTGTGTTGTTAGAACTCGTCATCAGTTTTGAGATGTTATGCCGATGAATAAATTTAAATGATTGTGAATTTCAGAGATAATGTTTCCATTTCACATACCTCAGTCTCCTTTTCTCTTTACCAACACTGTAATCAAGGCACAGGGTTTTATTTAAGCTAACAAATAATTATCCTTCATTACATAAGTAGTATGTAACTTGACCTTAAAAGGCTGCTTGACTTGACAAGATGGTAGTGAATCTAGCCACCAGCTGTGTCTACTTTCACGATGTCTTGGTACCTGTGAATAGAGCTGATTTGGGAAGAGTCTGGAGGAGTCATTGCCTCACAGTTCCCTCTCTTATTTGGAATGTAGTGATGTTTTCAGGCCATGGGACTACATGGTCTCTACAAATTTGGATTCCTTTTGGGTTCAGAATGTATTTGAAATCTGTGCTTTCTGTTTACAGACCACAAGCTATTTTAACATACTTTAATTTTCTGAGATGTAGTCCTGTAATGTTCTTATATACTCATTGCTGATCTTGTCTTTGAGTATTATTAAAAACTGGATAAAAACAAAACTTGAACAGTTACCCATGTGGGTACCCGTGCAGGGGATCACTGAATTTTCCAAGAGACTTCACTCTCAATTTTTT